>NW_020451116.1:159804-273538 GCF_003343035.1 Apteryx rowi | reverse complement strand
GCCGCCGCCGCCGCCTCGGGGCTGCTCGCGGCGCTCGGCGGAGCCGCCTCTGTCGGGGGGAGGGCGGCGGGGCCGCCCGGAAGGCTCCCGCTTCCGAGCAGGTTAACTTGTGGTCCGTGCGGTGCCTGCAGCCCCCTGGGTCTGCCCTCGGCCTGCCTCTGGAGGCTGACTTTTTTAAGGCGCGTTAAAGGGAGAGGGAAGCCATGTTCTGCTGCTTGGGGTTACCCTCTAGCCGAAAACTGATCGTAACGCGTTAGAGTAGTGGGTGTGGAATACGCTTCCCCCCCCCCCCCTTGTAGTTAGAGCTGACAAACTCTTACTTGTCTTAAACTCTCCTTTGAAGCCCATTCCTTTTCGGTGCAGTTTCGTAGACCTTCCATCTGCCTTTCCAAAAACAAAGACCGGCCGTGACATTCTCTCCTCCTCTCCCACCCGCCCCGCGCCCAGGTGCGCACCCGAATGCGGGCGGTGCGGTGGGCCGCGGCACCCGCCGCGCCTTCGGGCGCCAGCGCGGGAGCCGGGCAGCAGCTTGTCTTCGCGCTATGCACCGCGCCGGCGCTGCCCGACCCCGGTCACCTCCTCTAACCTTTCTCTCCCCTCTTTCGTGCCCAAAGAAGGGTCAGTGCCGCCTATAGGACTTTGCTGTTTTGGCGGTGGGGGCTGGAGGTAAATGGACACATCTGCATAAGTCTGGCTTCTTCCTTCAGGAAGCGCCACAGCGGAGTGGTATATACGTGTGATCGGTGGGAGCCGGGGGGGTCCTGGAAGGGGGCTGGGCTGGGCTGGGCTCTGCAGGCAGTCCAGGGCCTTGCGAGTGGGGAGAAATGGGTTGGAAGGAGAAAAGAAAATGGTGGAGATGGTGGCAGAGTTCCTGGATCTCGACGCTCTCCTGTCTCGGGGTGAGTCCCCGGTGATGTGCTCTACCCCACAGTGAGACGCGATTAGCTCAAGACCAAGGGGCGAGTGATGGGAAGAGAGACCTCTGCTCCCCAGCTGCAGAGGTCCCAATGGAGCCTCGTCAGAAGGGTCTAATGACTTCTCAGTACTGTGGTGCTCTGATGTCACCGAGCCTCACATGATGCTAATACTAAATACTACTGCTTATCATTGCATTAATGAGGATCAGCAATTTTTTCTTCCTGATTATCAGAAAGGATAGAATTTATATCATAGCAGTATGTCAGATATACACTGCCTCTTCTTTGAATTTTGTTCTGGGGTCTTGTGTCAGGTGTGTTTTTTCTTTTTTTTTTCCTTCCCCAATTGGATAAATTTGATGGGCAAAATTAAAGTCTTTCTGGTGTCCTGACTGAAATAATACCTGAATTTGTTATTCTAGCAACCTCATAGTGCACATTTCAAATGCAAAAAAATCACACTTTTTTTTTGTCCAGATTGTTGAAATAACATGCATTGCAATGTGATCAGTTACGAGGTGACTGGATATAGTTGAGTGATCTGTCCATCTGAACATATTGAGGAAGAACCCATGACTTGTCCAAAGAATACTCACCAAAACATCATACTAAAGGAGGGATGATTTCAGTTGTTCAGATTTTATTGCTAGTTTTCCATAGCCCATAATCCCTAGAGGAAGCTTGATGAGTAGGGTATGGATCATGCTGTTCACTCACTTGTGCAGACTCATCATTGATGTACAGCAAAGCGCGTATCTGTTGCAGAATAGGGGGAAAATAGCTGGGAATCTGAAAACAGTCTTTCTCTAGAGCGAGGGAATGAGTGAGATGGAAGAAGGTGTGATCAGTGTACAAAGTCATTTCCAAATTAAATTATAAGAAAGGTGCTTATTTGTTGTACGCTTCTGTCAGCTGGCATGAGTGCTTACTATGTATTTGAAAGGACAATATCACTGCATAAATATCTTTGTTTTTTATATATACACCTATATATATTTGTATGTAAGCCAAGACTTTTTTTTTTCCTCCTAGCAGGGTTACACTTATACTGTGTTCTAGAAAAGTAATTGTGACTGTGAAAGCTGTATGATTAAAAGAATACAGATAAAGTAGATTCTTGAGTTGTGCTCATCCGTGAAACCCAGCTGAAGTTAATGAAGGTCTCTGGGTTTGTATTGAGAAAATTCTTGCTCATAGTTGAAGTCTAAATTTTTAGAGCGTATGAATAAGCTCTGTCATCACAGAAGTTGTTACTGAAAATGAAGTGAATTAACTCTTGCAGTCTTTTTTTTTTCTTTGCCTTCCATTAGAACTTCAGTTTGACCCAAAGTGTAGGGATGAAAACAACTGTTCAGAAGATGGTAAGACAGGCAAGCTAGCAAGACTTGTATCACTTGTGTTTTAAAAAGTAATGCACTGTTTATGAAAGGTCATTAAGTTTAGTAGGGATTTTTCCCTTTCAGAGGTTACCGTGTATGTAAATGTATGTATATACACCATGTCTTTATTTACACTGTACTTGATTAATATGCTTGTTTTGTGGATGATGACCGTCTGTCTTGGTTTCTCTTGTTTCTCCTAAACACTTTATCATAGGAGTAGCTATTATTATTTCCCATTTCATAGCTGAGTGTGGCTCTTTCTAGCTATGAAAGTTAGGTCTAAAAAAGCAGGAAGAAATGGATGCTGGCCTTTAGAATTCAAAACAGTGTTTCATCCTTAAATTTCATGGATATGTCATGATTAGCCATGCACAAGACTCTCCATTTCGTAACATCAAGGCTCAAGCCATAATTCAGTGTCAGCTTGTTCCTTGTCATGTTTTGATTTTTGAACTTTCATGGCTCTTAGTTAAAGGTATACAGTAAAAACTGTGTGTCTCGAGATGTATTCTGGCACATACTAAAATGCAAACAAATCAAAATAATCCTGAATGTTAGCTAATATAATATGCAGATAAGCCATTTCGACCCTAGCAGGGCTCTTCTGCAGCTATGCATGTGAAATAATAAGGTACTGCTATAAACTTATTCTGATCTCCCAGATTATAGAAGTAAACTGGTGTTTCAGTGGAAACTGCTAGGTTTTAATTTTTCTGGTTATGCATGAATTAATTATCTAAGCCACACGCTTTTTTAAAATAGCAAAGGAAAATTTTTAGGACAAAGATTTACTTAGTTAATTAACATTTAAAATGCGTAAAGGAAGTAACTTGTTTGCTATGTATTCTCTGGATTTACAAATGTAAAACACTATAAACTTTCATAATGAATGATCTTTTTATTGCTTACTGATAGCAGGAATTTGCTGAAATACCATTAACATTGCTGTTGGCTTTACTAGAACATATGGAGACTTTTCTATATTGTAAAACAACTGAAATCAGTAAGAACATCTTAACAAGTCTAACATGCATATTTCTATCTGGGGCAAAGTACAGTAGGAGATCTGTTCTGCACATACGGTGAAGATGAAGGTATTGTGTGCTTTGACCTTCTGTTCACTTCGATTAAAATTCTTCCTTCTCTAATCTCATCGATTGTGTAAACTCTCCACTAAATATCACCACACAACAAGATATCTAGATAAGGCTTACTTGTACGTTCCAGGAATAGTATTATGTGAACATACTGAATGGAAAGCAGCCTCCACCAATAGTAATAATACCAATTAAATTGCTTTAACTTTTTTTTAACTGTTTCATAAGGCTGTATGGAATCATTAATGCCTAAAACTACTTGGGATCCTTTTAAGTTCTTCTTGTATTCGGTGTTTGGCTAGTCACTGTTGACCTTAGGGTTTTATATCTGTTAAGAGGAGATAATTTAGCTGTTCTATGTTGTAGACTAAAACTTGTTCAAGAGAGATACTGCTGGTATAGTTTTAAGGATCTGTAAGTGATTGTGTGGCTCTACTTTCCTGTGTGTGATTACCTATGCAATTAAACCTTATTATGTATCAGTAATACAGTGCAGCTTTTTAGGAATGAAATGTGCTCAGAGTGCTGGTTATGTAATTGCTAAGTGTATGGTATATGGAGAACAACTTGAATGTAACATTGATTTATCAACAGAAAAAACATAGCTGAGTTGAAGAGGAAACAATCCTACTATAAACAAAATTTGAATGCTTATAAAACAAATTGCTTTACAATATTAAGTCTTTCTTACACAACTTGAATCTTTTGTGGAGAAGTAGTTACGAAGGAGATGCAAAAAGTGAAAGCTGGGGAATGAGGCCTCATACATGGCAATTATATAATTGCCATTGAAACACTTTAGCTTAGACTTATTAATACTCTAGTCTCTCTCCCCCCAAAAGACATGACTCTTACAGTGTATTAGTAGACATATCTTTAGTCTGCTTGGAAAAGGCTTTTTAAATATTGTGTTACTTTTGTGTATGAAACTCTGCATCTCTGTCACCCTGCTTTGAGCAGGAGGTTGAACTAAATGACCTCCTGAGGTCCTTCCAACCTAGACTGTCCTATGAATCTAAAATTATGTGAGCATAAGGTCCTAAGTGTGCCGTCTGAGACAACGTGTTCTTTGGCCAAGCATTAATCAATTGTGTAGTTAAGGTGTGAATGGAAGGTTCATCCTTATTTACAGCGGTCAAGATAGTTGCTTCTTTTAGTTGTAACTAGTCAAAAAGCCATCTCTAATTTTAAATGCTGCTCTTCTGGCAGTTTTATTGTATTATGCTTTCAAAGTAGTAAATAGCACTTTCCTTTTATAGAGGGGAAAGTATCTTATATGCAGTATATATGGATTATTGTGATACAGTAACAAAACCAAAATAAATTGTAGTGGTAATAGCAACAATATTTCATCTGGAATGTGTGTTTAAGAGTCAGGAAGAAAAGGGACTCTATCAAAGTCAGCTCAAATCCATGTCGTCAGTGTTCAAGGCTCTTACAGTTACTGCAATTTTAACTTCTGTTTTGGGATTTTTCCTTTTGTCTCCTCCATTTGGAAAGGAAGGAACATAACTTAGTCTCATCTGTGTTTTATTTCTTTTTCCTAATCTCTACAGAAAACTAAAATGTCAGAGTTGAATTTCATGCTCCTTACTTTCTTGGCAATGTAAAAGATATCTATGTGCAAACCACTTAATTTAGAACTAAAAATTAAATAGCTATCTACAAAATGATTCTTGAGGCATATGGCTAGACCTACAAAACTGCCTTACTGTAGTCTAATGTAATGCATGTGTATACTAGATAAGCTTTTTTGCTGCACCTCTGCTGAAACGCCTGCTTCTCCTCCTCTTACTCTGCACTACCAGAGTGAAGTGAAGCTCTAGTCAGTTCCTGGGCTGAAATCGGGCTAGTAAGTCTTTTTTTGCCGCTGTGTGTGTCTGTTAGGGCTTTGTGCTGAAGTATCTTGAATATAGGGAAGGTGTTTTTATCCTAGGATTGACCTTAGTAGTTATCACTGTGAATCTTATTTTTAAACCACAACATGAGCTTAGAGAGAATATTTACACTGCACTACTTCCCAGGGAATTCAGACACTTCTTGGAATTGGAGACTTAAGAATAGACAACACTGAGTTTACATTTAGAGTGTATACATGGCAGATACCGCTTCTTTATAAAGAACAATGACCATGTAAAAATCCTTAGCTTGCATTAAAATAATTTGTTGTTATGAAACGGAGATCTTCATCTCTTTCCTTTTTTTTTCCCTCATACTTCAACAGTTGCTTCTCTCCTACTTCCTATTCTGTTTTGGAGACGCGGTTATGGTAGATGAGATCACCTTATTGATTCTGGGTATCTCAAACTGCAGAAGAACTTGGGGGCTGCCTAGGCCATATAAGCCTTTTGCACTAGGTCTGGATAAGACATTGCTGATGGCTTCACAGATTGCAACTTGGGAGCCGGGGCGAATTTGGCAACCATGGTGATAAAGTAAAGCAACATGCCAAAATCTGTACTGCAATAAAGACAACGGGGCTTGATTATCAGCACTGTTGTTTGACTAACTACTTTTTTTATTTAAAGAACTCTTTCAGGAACTTCAGATACCTTAGAGCATTGGCAGCAATGAGTCAGTGGGCAGAAGCTTGTAGATCATGTCTGAGGTGTTGCCTTTTTCATTTTATAACCTGAAGTAGCCACATGCCATCTGTGACTGGTAGCTATTTGACTGGGAAGTCAAAGGCTTCTGTTCATCTTGCAGGAACTTCTCCAATACAAATTAGGTTTTTGTATACAAATGTGTATTGGTAATGCTAGGTATGCTGTATTTAATATTTTAATGTGCAATTTTGATTCCTCTGTGAACAGGAGGAGATAAGATAACTGAGTTTCTCTGACAGCTGTCAAAATTTCACAAATTCCACCACTACCCCCCAATACATAAGTGATGGATTTTTTGAATGATGTTTCAACTTAACAGTAAGGTACCCAGAATAAGCCATTGCCTGAGTTTCATTGACAATTTTGCTTCTGAGCTAGGAAGGCCATCCCTTCCTGCCCCATTAACTTGCTCCCTGCTTTGGAGCCTCTGAAACTCTTGTGGGAAGGGTGTTTTCTTTGCTTGCCTATGATGCTGTAGGTATCCTTCGTGCTGTTCTTGGACTAGGAGGTTTCTTCTTTTCTGTGTGTCTTAATCTAGAAAGATGTCACTTGCTCTCCTTGATGTTTGTGCTAGCATAAACAATGTAATGCAAAAACTATAATCCTGGATTACAAATCTCCTGTTTAAAAAACTACTAGTACCAGATTTTTTTTTTTCTTAATCAACTGTGGGCTTGTGGGTCCTGTTCTTATAACTTTGTGTTAAATGCTTTCTGGCAATCACTTCTTATCTTCATGTGTATGGAAAAGTTCTGAGTCTGCATACAAAAGTCATGTACAACTATTTCATCTCTCTTAAATGCTCTTTTCCTGGCTATCATACTCTTGTCCTTTCCCTAAGCTTTTTAATCAAACCAGAACATCGGGTATGATGATTTTGATGACATACATACTGTACTCTCTGATATTTCTCCAGCACTCTGAATATACTGTAAACTTTTGACACACATTTTTTAGAGCAGATAATTTTATTACTTTTGTTTCTGGTCCCTAGCCTCTCCCTAAGTGCTGCATTCTGGGAGAAAAATGTAACAATTCAAGCAAGCCTTAGTTGAACGCTTGCATTCAGTTCTTGGCTTTGCCTTGTCTGCAATGAAGACGACCGTTGGCTCACTAAGGATGAGATGTATTGACAGCTCTCGAATAAGAGGCTACGTGGCGTCGTTCAGCGTGTCTGCTCAATGCTGTGCTGGTTCTTCAGCAGCAAGCCCTTGTCTGCGCACGCTGGTGTCTGGCAGAGGGAGGAAAATGACCTCCCTGGGCAATGAACTGTGCTCTCTTTCCCCACCTTGAATTAAAGTAGCGGTTATTAAAAACCACAATTAAATGGCTTAAAGTAAAGCAGTGAAAACTAATGTGACCTACAGGCAAGGCTAGACAAGCCTTCAGCTCCCAGGACACTTGGTTTCCTGACAAGAACTGCTGCTGCAAAACAGTATTTGGGTGAAGGAGCTAACGAAGTCAATAGTTTAAAAGCCTTTTAAAAATAATCCTTTTTATGGGGCAATGATTTCTTTGATCCAGCTTACCTTGAACCAACCTGTAATACAGAATGAGAGCAGAAAGCCAGAGTTTCTGAAAGGCAGAGTAACTTGTAGGTGTCATTCAGACAAAATGAATTGATTTAATCAGACTAATTTAGAATAAATGTTTTTTTTTCCCTTCAGAATAACTCTCATGTAGCTTGACCCTTAGAAGGGCAAAGGGGTTCAGAGGGAGGCTTCTTTAATCAATTGAAAGATGAGAATTTATATTTGACTACTTATTCAGTCACTCTGTATTCAGAAATGAGAACAAAACCTTGAAGTTTTTGCAAAACTGTTACTTGATTTTTTTAACTCTTCATAGTCATTAAATATTAAAGCATACTATGGAGAAAATCTAGAGATAGGATGACAAAAACTGCAAGGTTTGAGTGTTTTGTTTTGATAATCAGCTTATAACTTTCAATATTCACTTGGTGCTCTCTTAATGGGGAAAGGAGTACCATGAAAATCTCTAAATGACTGTATTCAGAGACTACCCAGGCAAACACAGAAAACATCTGTACAAAAAACAGTACTTGAGATTGTTGGTTGAGCACAGTGTTTATAGTATCCTTTAGCTCCTCATCCAGAATGTTTATGGAAATTTCTTGGTAATAGAATTGTTTTTTTCTTCCATCTTGAAGGTATAATTTCAGTTCTAAAAGCTGTCAGAGTGTTAAAACATTTTGATCTAGATCTGAGGTATTCACTTGAAAAGGGATTTTTGTATCCTAACTGAATGTAGAAAATAAATTCCTTTGGGGCTTGAATGAGAAACTGCTTGTTGACAGGTCTAGTCATGCTCAGAAAATGTGTATTTTTAGAACAGTGGTATATATACTAAAGAAATAGGTATTGGATATTATTAGAGGATTTTCAATTACTAATATACTACAGAAGTAAAAGTGAAGGAACAGCACAGCAAGTCATGGCAGTGATGCAGATGGTATTACTTTTTTTTGTTAAACATGTTTCCTTAGACTTCTTGCATCGGAACAGTAAGATTCTGGATCGCTATGAATGTATTGTCCTGGATTTCATTTTGCACTTTTTAGGTGACTTTGTTTTGTATGGTAAAAGGAGTATGTTGATGGCTTTGGTAAAGATTGTTTAAAATATCAAGGAAGCCTGTAAGCTTTCTGCTGGTGTTCAGGAGTGTACCTGAGACAAATTAAGTTTTCAAACACTGATCCTGGAATTAAATTCTGTATCACCACCAGCTGCTAAAAAGGTTCAGAGGACCAATACTGAAAATAGACTAACTTCTGAACGCTAATCACTGCAAACTGATAATGAAGTCTGGAAAAAACATTCTCTGATCATGCAGGGTTTTGTTGTACTGGAGTTAAAACTATGTAATAGTGGCTTGAGCAATACTGTTTGGGCATCGTAATTATGCTAGGAAGCTCTGGTTTCTTGCCTTAAAACACTGCAGTACTGTCTCAAAAGAAGAGACTTCCAAGCCAGTACCTATCTTCAAAACACTGTAATCTTTGGACAGTTTTTTCTGGCTTTTTGGCTCTTGATTTCAGACTGAGCATTTTATTTCATGTTTCATGCTCTGACTCTAATATTGACCAAATGTTTGACCATTTGATACATCTGAAATGTGAGCTACAATTGTCTTTGGTAGCTCTTTAAATACTAACTCCATATTCAGCTTTGCATGACTAGAGATCTTTAGTGACTCTATGCTCCTTTTCCACACTCTTTCGAAGAGAGTAAGCACAGGAAACTCTCTTGGATTTAACTCTTTAAATATTCTAACTCTTACTTTAATGCAGAGAAGAAAATAAAAATGCTGAAGTGCCAAGCTTGCCTTTCATTGTAGAATCATAGGAAAAACATAAGTTGGAAAGGATCTCTGGATGCTGAATTAGATGACCTCTTGCTCAAAGCAGGGCTGTCTTCAAAGTTCTCAATTTATTCTTCTGGTAGTTGCAGACTAAAAGGATGTTGTGGTGGTGTCTTCTTCCTAAACCTCATTTGGTGTAGGAATAAAGTTAAAACTTGGTAGAAATGATCCATATTGAATGCTTGTAATTAACCTACCAGTTACTGCTGATGCAGAGCACGTACCAGAAACTTGCAGCAGGTTATTTTCTTGGCAAATGTTCAGCTCCAAATAGCACTTGTGGGAGTTAGTCTTCCCCGAGGCACCCGGTTTTAGGGAGTGCACCATCCCTTAGAGAAAGTGACTTTCTGTTTTGGAATGTGTACAGATGCCAGGGGCTGTTTCTTCCTCCTGCCAAACTTCAGACTGAACTGCATCTCGGGTTTTAATAAGACTTGGGCTGAGGGCTGTTTCTTGCAAATGAATCTCCTCGCTCTAATTATTGTGTTAGTATGTCAGAACCATGTGTGTTCTTTCCTTGTCTTCCCCCTACTCTTCTCAAACTAACAGTATTTTAATGCAGCATTGTAAGGAAGACAGCTTACTGACATACTTGGAGATGGTCAGAGAATGAACAATATCTAGCTTAAAGTACCTGGTTAAGGTAACTTGCCACTGAGTATCATACAGAGTGACTGAAGGAAAGAAAAAAAAAAAAAAAAAAAAACTGTTGGAGGAACCAATAATAACTGAAGTTCTGTTCTTGTCAGAAAGAAAGCAAGAAGAAACATTACTGTACTGCAGAAGACTTCTTCCCTTCCCAAAGCAAAAGTACTAGGCTGTTTACACAGCATTCATTGCAACAAACCTTTTGCTCTTAAGTTTTAAAGGTGAGTGGTATCCCTATAAGTATTTTGAAAAGGAATATTTGCATTATACATTTTAAACTTGGGTCTCTACTAAAGCTCTGTCTAGTATGTGTTTTAGGTGCTCAAAACACTCTTGCTGGAGTGTTTTCTGGAGTGTTTTCTGAGTGAACTTCTTTATAGGAATACTCACTTGTGGCTACTTTCTACAAAATTATCTTTTTTGTGGTCTGGGGGAGAGAACAGAGACAAAATATGGAAGAAATTATTTTAAAGGCTTAAATAGTGACTTCTGCTTGAAATAAAAAGCACTAAGGTTGATTTCTCTCCCTTTCTCTCCCCCCAACCCAATTTCTCTGGCACAAATCAGATTTACTTTGCCTTTCCTACTACTGGTATGGAGTTAATACTTTGTAAAACTTGCTGGTTTTCAATCTTTTTTGTAAAGATCTTATCTCTGGTCCTTGTAGCTAGTTTTTTGGCATGGGTTCAAATTCTTTTTTATGTAGCAAGTCTTTGACAACTGCAACTTGATTTCCAGGGCCTGCTTTCTGTTTAGTGACAATCTGTGCTATCCAAGTGTAATGATTATTATAATAATGTATAGCCTCTAGATGTTGTTTTCCAAATGTAAGGGAATGAAATACTACTCTTTTATTCCCCCTCCCCCAATCCAGTTTGAATATCTAAATCCAAGATCCTGTGCCTGCTAGATAGACCAGTCTATTAGCAGTAGCCTGCAGCTGTCTTCCAACATTTTAAAGGCAATAAATGCATTTCAGCCCCCTCTTTCTTTTTCCCCTGTGAAATAGTCTGTGGGAAAATACCATTGTGAACTTCTGTATCACCACAAGCTCATCTTTTGGTAACAAGGTTCAGGAGCTTCATCATCAGCCCTATACTGGAAGTGACAGAAGCTGTAAAGAGACCTAAAACTATTGCAAGCGCATAGCCAGTGCATTAGGAAGTGAACTGGAGTGGCTAACACTCATGAGGGCTAGAGCATCCTTCTCCTCATCTGCTGAAGTTGTGAGTTCCTGAACAGGCATCTGAACTCCCACTGAGTATCTCCAGCTCTTACCAGCTCTAGGGATGTCTGAACCCATATGGATAAAATAAGAGACAAACCTGCCAGCTCTTGGTGGTCTTTTTCTCCAGAAAGTGCCTCTGACCTGCAAGCTCAGGACAATAGCTTTATCTTTATTGCTTCCTTGTCTAACTTGGCCGCCTTCAGTGCCACGCGCTTTTACAACTTTTATTACCTGAGGCTCCTGAGTGGTGTTTTTTTCAAGTATTGAGCAATACAAAGGCAGCACCGCCCATAGTGCTAGCTCTAGATATTAGTAATGTGCACAGAATATGCTGATGCTACAGGCATAAATGAATGATAAAACAGCTTTAACTAGAAGAACCTTGGAGCTATGGTATTTGGTCCAAGAACTGAAAGAGAATGGAGTTCATAATTGCCTCCACCACAAAAAATTCCCCAGACATCCACCACGCTTTAAGTGGGTTAGGTCTTGTGCTGACAGTTAAGAGGGTGTGGGCTTCTTCAGATAACATCTCGATATGGTCTCACTGTGCACAGCCTCTATTCTTTTTAATGTGTATACTTGCTTAATCTTTAGATTAATTTAGTGCTTTCAGTAATTTCAAAATAGACCGCAGTGCAGTTGTTAGATTAATCTGAAATGCTGTTCTATTTTTGTCCCCCCCTTTCTCAGTGGAAGAAGTAGAGTTGTGTTCTTGTGTGGTCCACTTTGTGCATGCAACACATGGAGGTGCGGGCCTCGTGTGCCACTGACTGGCAGCTACTAATAGGAACTGGGGACTGAAGCTTCCTCTGTTGCATGCTATATGGGTAAAGGTGAGCAATAGGACTTGTTTTGGAGAGTTAAGTGGTCTGGAGCCAGTACCTTTATTCCATTTCCTTAACTAGGGAAAGGATTAAAAACAGATTGCCTGAATGAGCGGTGTTACAACTATGTAATACTTGGCTTGCAAGCGTGGCTGACAGATCTGGGTTTTTGTTACGTTTGGACATGGTTATAGAAAGTGGAAACATCTAACACCTGTCATCTGGAAAAGGTCCTAAATGACTAGTAAATCTTAACCTGTAATGAGTACCATCTGGCACTTCTTATTTACATCTGGAAAAAATCAGGAAGCCTCAAGAGGCTAGTGGTTAGAGACTTGTGTGTAAAGCTCAAATAAAACAGACTTCCTGAAAAGCAAAGTGGGTTACTGTATACTGCCACTGACTGAATATCAAGTGCTCAGTGCTTGTCTCAGTGCTACTGTTATATGCGGAAATGGGTAACTGGACAGGCAAAGATGCTTAAAACAAACGATTCCTCTGATTCGCAAAGTGCTTGATTAAGGAGTTCAGTTATAGTCTGTATAAAAGTCGGAGGATGGGTTGATGCAATCTTTTAGTGTTTAAGTTGTCATATGGTACCATAATTAAGCCAAGGGAACTGCAGTACTGACGACTCCTCTTTTAAACTGAATTCTGACACTAGGGATGTCTCCCGCATAGTGCCTGGTCATGCTCAAAGATTTCTACCTGAGCATAAATGTGTGGCCTCGGTGTACATTTTACTTCTGGAAGCTTTAACTTACAATGGTGTTACAGCTATTTCCAGCGTACTCTCAAAGTCTCCTTTCAAATGTATGTTGGAGTAGAAAACCAAGAAAATACAGTTAAGGAGGCGTTTGGGTTTTCTAGGTAGGTTCTAAGGCTTTTCAAAGTAATTCATTCTAGGAAGAACAAGAGTCTGAGTTCAGGTCTTAGAAATGAAGTGGCCAGTAGTGTGGTGTGGACTGCCAACAGAGCTGGTGTAAGGCTTGTCTATTTAAGCCTCTGGTTTCAAAACTGAAAAGCCAACTAAAGTTACTGTTGGTGTGTGTCTCTATTAATGCTCTCTACTCAGAGGTTCATGTAGGTGCTGCATTGTCTGCTGGAAAGTAACATGTGGTGTTGCCTTGAAGTTCATGAGCCAAAGTGGGCTGAAAAGACTATCTGGTAGCTTAAACCCTGTCTCTAGTGCTCTTTGCTTACACTGTCTACCAGGAGACATAAAATTCTTGCCAAATCTAAACCCAAATGCTTTTTAAGATGTATCTTTGGATGGCAGCATGAAGGGTAGTACTTTATCTGAGTTGCCATTTAAGGAATTCTTACATGTTTGCACAACATGATGTGGAGATGTTTGGAAATTTGGACTTTTGGGGGATAGAAGTAAAAGTAGCTGGTTTCTCAGGTCTTGTCTACTTTAGCTTTGAAATGTTTTTGGTAGGTCAGCTGGACCTGATTATTTTTTGCTTCTGTGTGTCTTACCTGGCAAAACATACTACACTTAAGCCAGTTCTTTGTCCTATAAGACTGACAGGACACAAATGTAAGTTTTCAGAAGCAGTGAGAACTGTCCAGTCCCTTTTCCTTGCCTACAACCAAGTGCAAGGCTGGCAGCACTGGGATGTGAAAAGCTTTCTGGAAAGGGATTTTCTTGTTTTGGTTTTTGCTTTAGAAAATGGGAATGAGCTACTGCAAGTGCAAGGCTAACTTGTCCCTCAGCCTGGCTGCTTAAATAGTTTCTGCATGTCTTGGAGAGTCCTCAGCTTTTCTCCCTTTAAAGATAAGTGTGGAGAAAGGGAACGAGTCTGGGGTTGTGGGGAAGCTAACCAGATGCCCAGCTGGGCTCTTGTTTGCTGTCCTTTCTTCTCCAGTTCAGGTAACACATAGGGAAACATTCTGCAAGGCCGCCTCTTCTGGGGAAAGACAGGATGACTTCTGTCTGTGCCTGCTTGCTGCTTTCCCTTTGGGCAGTAAGAAGGGGAGGTGGGAAGCCCTAACTCCTGGGAGGGTGAATGAAGACTGTTTCTATGTGAGCTGCTTCCTGCTGCCTGGCAGCCCCTCTGGGGCTTGCTGGGATGAGTCTTTCCCTGCTTTCTTTCTGGGAACTCTGATCTGCAGTTCAGGCACTCGAATAACCTGCACTGTTACTCCTTTGCTTTGCCACTTGCTGCGTCTTTGTGCAGCTAGCTGCTGCTGCATGGCAGGTCGCTCAGCCTGCCAAAATCTGTATGCGAGTGCTTCTACAGGTGGTGTCTCTGTGAACCTGCCTTAGGAGCAGGGAACGGAGAGCAGAAATCAGCTTGTTGCAGTGCTCCTAGCCCTATAGGGAGAAACTCTAATGGGCAAATAGTTGCAGTTTGGGGGAGAATGGAGATTAGGCAAGCTTTGGATTTGAATTTGGTAAGAAGACTGAGCCCAAAAGTTGTCTGTGGCTTTTTATTTAATTATGTCAGCTGGTCTAAGGAAAGGAATCTGTCCCTGTCTGCAAATGTTGCCTTTATTTTAACTAGAAACTGTTATGAAAGACTTTAATATACATTTTTCTGTAAAAGGTGTAATCAGGTCAGTCTCAAAACAGGATAGAATTACTTTTGTGTCTGTTTCTAGTCTAAATTAATGAATTTTACTGTTTTAAGGAGCTGCGACTTTTTACTATATCTGTTGTGGCATAATATTTTCAAAGTGGACATACCTGCCAAAAGTGTGTGTGCTCTGTATTCTGAGGGTAGTTATGCCAAAGTTAGCTTGCTTACGTTTTTGTTAATAGAGACATTCAATATTTTCAATCAAATTGTAGTAACTTTATTAGAATACAGTTAGAATACAGAAACCAAACTTACTAATTCTTAAATAGGTTGTATAATTAAAAGTTAATTTGGATTGTGGTAACTGGGTTTAGTGGTTCTTTTTTAGTTAAGTTTCGTGTTATTACTGCTGCTCTAAAAGCAACAACAAAGAATATAAGCTATTCAGGTTCTTAGATCATAAGCAAACCTAATGCTGCCTCTTAAGAGGAAAAAGAGGGGTTGAGTATCAATCAGATATGTCCTGTTCTTAAGTACCTGTTCTTAACCAGCTTCTGTCATGAATCCTCAGTCATAGTGGCCAGAACCGTGGCTACTACAGTTAAGAGCTTCCTCTGCAAGTCTGAACAGCTCTTGTATTGTGCAGACTTCAAAGAAAAATAGTGCCTCAAGGTGTAACAGGTTAAATTACATGTCAGAAGTTCTTTTTTTTTAAAAAAAAAAAAGATGGTCAAGAACTCCTGCAAACATGTATTTTGACTCTTCTATTTTAGATCATGAAAGTTTCTCTCTCAGTTTCTCTAGCTAGGTAAATTGGGGGAAATGATTATTTAAAAGGGAGTGTAATAATAAGCTTTTGATTCAGATTTTGCTTTAGAAATGTTACTGCTTATAAACACCATACTCAAATGAAAAAAAGAAAGGCCGTTTGCATTATGGAACTGTGGTGGTTTATACTGCCATAGCTAACTTAACGGTTTGTTACCCAAGGATCTGTGAGCTCTGCAGACGTGTATACTCATTAAGCCTACAGAGCATGTATGTGAAATCATAATTAGAACTCACAATAGCAGCTTTAACTCTACTTGTCCAATCCCCACAAAACCTTTTGTATCTTGGTTTTATTCATGTCCAGGCAAGTGAAAGGAAAACTGAACTTGTTGAAGATAAATGGTGAAATCTTTGACCTGGATGAGTAGTAAATCCTTTGCTGGGTAACTGTGCAGGTGTTTTGTTATACAGATCTTGGCAAGCTTAATAAATATGAGTATGCGTTCTTTGGGACCACCACCAAAATAAAGCTTAATCTTTGCCTACTTGGAACTTAGACTATTTCTTTTCAGTTATAAATAGCAAGGTATAAATAGTTGAATGCAAGGCTTGCATGATTACAGATGGGAAAATGTTTTCTATGCGTCTTTAGTCTTCCTCCTAGGACAAACACATTTCTAACAGTTTTCTGTTGAATACTGACTTTAATCAGATAGTGAATTTCTAAAAGAAGATTTTTATCTTTACTAGGAGAATGAATCTCCAATATTCATGCTTTTTTTTGCTGCAGTGTTGCCCAGTCAGGAACAATAGTGTTAAGCTGCCATGGTTGAATGCCATCAGTGATATTGGTGGCACTTAGGCATTCCCGTAGCAGCTAGTAGAACTGAGGTACAGAATTTGTCCCACTGTGTATAAGCTTCATTCTGGGAATAGGTTTTCTGCAGTTGTGTAACGTGTAGTTGCAGCATTTGCTGTGGGAAAACTCTCTTCTCCGCTTTAAATGGTGAGCGGAAGGAAATGAGGAAACGCTGCAATTCAGCTCAGGAATATGCAGTTACTACAGCAGTTCTGCAAACTACAAAACTGAACTGATTCTCAGCAGTAGCCAGTTGCATGTTCATGTGCTGTCTAATCTACATCTTGTAGCAGTTCCAGGAAATAACTTGTTTTTCCCAAATATGTATTCTAGAGACAGACTTGGTCAATTGAAGTTCTATTTCGCAGTTTTCTGGATTAAAAGGCTTCAAAAATACAGAGTTGGTCTAGTCTAACACTTTTCATTTCTTCCTCCCCTTCCTCTTTGGTTGTAAAGAGTTGGGTGGGAGCGATGCATGCTGTGCAAGAATTTGAGGGGTTTGATGCACCTCTGGGTCTTTAGACACTGGGCTTTGTGGCTTGATATGTCTCTCTATTCAGAGTGTAAGACTTGATGCAAGCGTCATTCAGCTTGTTCCTTTTGTTCTCCAAAGAAAGTAGTGTTTAATTTTATTACTTGATTAGCTTACTAACAAGAATAGCCAGTTGTGATGTTGGCAAGCACCAAAAGGAGAGACCTGAAGCACTTGATAATGAATGCAAAAACTTAGTATAAGGAAAGTGCTGTTCCTGTATTAGTTCTTTTGTAACACTTGGAAGGAAGGAAAAATAGAGCCTAAAGTATTAAGTCTAGTCTACTGTGTACCCCTCCTGAAATTGAGATTATACCTTCAACCCTAATTCATTGCCTGAGGAGCTGTGCAGTTAAGCCTGCTGCAGGTAGTAAAATGACTCATAAGCACATCAGCTTTGCAGAAATGCTTCCATTACTCATATCCATAAAAAAGGGGCAAAAAAGTATATGGGCTAGAAATGAGTTTCAGGTTCAGGAGTGGTTAGTGTATGTGTACACTGTGCGGAAGTGCTCAAAGATGAATTGCTTTCAGATGTTTTTGTGACTGTAGTTCTTCCTTTGACCATTCCTGTGAATGGGAATCTTACTAAAACCAAACTAACAAAAGGCTTAATCATATGCATTCAAGTAAATACTAGTGAGGCCATTAGAAAGAACTATGGGAACGTGTAAATACAGGAGATAAACACTCATTGCACAGTGTCACTTGAGTGCACGTTAATCACTTTTGTAGCTCTTGCTGCTTACTCTCTCTGCTCCTTCCTCACCAACTATGGAATATTTCAGCTATGCCCCTGTGATCAGTGTGTTGCAGACCCTTTAATTTACTTTAAAAGTTTGATTAACTTCTCCCAGGCAGTATTTCAGTTTGGTAGGGTTCTGTGCATTTTTTTCTTGCTAGAGGGTATTTTTCTCACCTGTCATGGTTCCTTACAATGTAGTGCTATCAATAGCTGTGGGGTTCCCTTCAGGTCAGCATCTGTTTGTGAAGCTGGCTTATGCATGTTAATCCCAACAGATGTGGTGTGCTGAAGCTCAGTGGTCCTTTACATCATGAATGGAGTCTTAATACATTACAAACCACACAACTGTTTAAAATTAGTGACTATACTTGATCAGTTTTTGATTGCAACTTGACCTTTTGCTGCTACCAGAATTGAGCTGTCAAGAAAAACATGCGGTCTTCTCAGTACAGACTGCATTACTAGAGAGGTAATGTAGCTATGCCTTTGATAACCCCTCTTGTTTTTTTAAAAACAGGAAATTCTGGATTCATAGTAAAATAATTCATTAGGAAGATGTTAAAGTTAAATTGCTTAGTCTGTAGTTGTCCAGGCTGTTTGTCTCCTTCTCCAACTGTTTGGTGATACCTGGACTGAGAATTCATTTGCAAGCAATTTGGGTCAGGTCAGAACACTTTTTTTTTTTTTTTAATGGTGAATTAGTAAGCTGCCTTTGCAAATTCACTGCTTTTCTAAGAAGCTGTACCTCTCTCTTCTGGTTATTAACTTAAAATTTGTAAATCTCGAGTCCTGTCAATGACTTGCTTCCCTCCTCATCCCTTTAATCTTTCAGATGGAAAGAATATTAAAACATTGTTAAACTTCTATATAATTAAGTGCTAGTATATTATTTAAATACTAGTGTAAGCTTTTATTTGTTTTTTTATGATGCTCCTTACCCCTCACCCGGCAGGTAATTTCATTTAGTTTCCTTGTTGCTGGCTGCATGTAATAATAAATCACTTCCAAAGCACAGCTACACTTCCTATCTACTTTTTTTTAGTTTTGCAACCCTGCATTGCTTAAGTTGTGCTGGGTTACTTTGAGTCTGACTGAATTTGATATAAAATCAGAGTAATTCATCTGAAGGTATTAACCAATCCTGTGTAACTTTTACTAACTTGCTCTTAGTGTTCAACAGATGAGGTTCTCCTTTTTCCTCACACTCTAAAAAAAGTCCCACGTTGCTGTTCTCTCCAGGAACAGTATTCATCTACCTGTCTTTTTGTGGATATTTTGGCTAATACTGTTGTGAATTGCAGCTCTTGGGGGTGGGGGGAGAATGTGTTGAAATTCCCTTGTCATTCACATCTCTGGACCTGATGAACAAGGAGGGGGAATGTGCCTAATGCATAGGGCAGGTTTCTAACCAAAACAAACTTTGAGGATAATCTTATTCTTTTCACTGAGCTGACTGTAACAAACCTGTGGCCAAGAGTAAAAAGTGTCTGATTTGAAATGTGTAGTTTCTTCTCCAAACTGAAAAGCATATAAAAAAAAAACCACCATTCTGTTGGTGGTATAAAAGTTTCCTCAGTCTGTGTAAGATGCAGAAGGCTGAGCTTGTTTTAGAAAAGTTATCCTTTGACCAGAAAACCAATGCCATCCCTCCTTTTATACACTAATGAAAAGAACTTGCTCTCAACACAGTAGTTCAATAGGGTAGAAGCTGTCAGGAAAATCCAGTGAAAGGATTAGCTAAACTCCAATAGATTAATTAAAGCCCTCGATTGTGTCTTGCTATGCAAAAGTCACAGCAAAGGAAATGACAGTAATTTTAGGCGAGTTCACACTTACAGATACCTGGGGGTGGTGGGGTGTGTGGAAACAATACTGCAGGTAAGAAGCAAATCTAAGCCATTTGATCATGTTCTTACAACCTGCTCCTGCTTCTTGTCCATCCTCCTGCAGTCCAAGACTAGAAGATCTTAATGAGCATGGAGGTTAAGTGACTAATTTTTTATGATCAAGCCAAAACACTGTTACATCCAATATTTTTCAGCGTCTTTCCTGTCACGTATGGTCTGCAGTGTGTGTGTCCTAATGGCCAGAGCTAGGAATTGAACTGCTAATGAAGGCTTATGGCTGGCTAATGCAAGGCAGGCGACTTTGTTACGAGTGGGAGAAACAGAACAAATGTACCAAGTGTAACTTGGTGTTCCTCTGAGCTTTGAAGTCACTTAATTTTTCAGGTCTGAAAACCCAGCAAGTCACTTAATTTTCAGAACTACTGATGGTTTAGCTCTAACCAAGTATGGCAAACTGATAGTAGCCATCTAAATCTTGGTCTTGGCTTAGGTTTTCTATACTTAAAATGTTGTAGAGCCATTGTATTTGCTGTCTTTGCTTGACTGAGGTGTAGATAACTTATTGTTTATGTGCAGAAGAAATTCCAAGCATAGCTATGCATAGTATGGAGCCTGCATTTTTTTTAACATTAATGTAAGATACAGAAATAAACTTGTGATATCGGAAGTCTCTAGCCTGTGGCTGCTGAGTGGCTGACAAACTTGCACTGACTTGTTATGAAGTACATACTCTTCTGTAGCACAATTCTTATGCCTGCTTTCCCAAGTTAAAAATGGCCTTGAGACTATTGAAAGAGTCTAAACAAGAAGCAAGTTTTCATTTAGAATAGGTCATTAAGCTTTCTGGTTGTTGTTGACTGTTGTGTCAGCATATTTGACTTGTTTTTTTTATGCTATATGGCAATACGACCTGTAAGTGATATGAATGATCTTGATGTAGTCCCCATTCTCAGGGCTTTTTCTCTTTAAAAATGTTTGGTTTCTAAAAACTTCATTTGGTGAGGATGTAAGTTGATGCAGATAAGAAACAGACAATCTGCCAAATACTGGTTTTGTACAGGAAGATAAGTGACTGCTGAGGGAATACTTCTTGATAAGCTTGTGGGCGAATAGGTCTTCCCAGGATTTAAGCCAGAAATTACCACCACTTGATTGCAGTGGATATTTGAAGAGTTCTCTGATTGCAGACTTCTTTTGGCTTCCCTTCGCTTCTGTCTGGGAAAGACCATATTTCTTTCCTGCAAGTAATGCATCTGAATTAGATATCCAAAGGTATGTCAAATGTTCAGTGAGTACACCTGATGTCTCAGGACAGGTTAACTGGCTATGTTAAGAGTTTGCTCAAAGTGTAAGGATCTAATCTGAATATATAAATGGCTTTGAAAGAAGATCACAATTTTTTAAGTATGTTTTATGGTGGTAGCTGTATTGACAAATTAAAGCACTTTAAACTAAAAATAGGATAAGAGGGAAACACTTTCTTTAAAAACTATACATGAAGATTTAGAGCCATCTTAATAAAAACCTAGCTTTTAAACTGCAATACTGGGAAGGATGCACTCTTATCTTTCGGAGTCGTATTCACCGCTGCTGTCAATGTACGTGGGAAAGGTGCTCCTTTGTCAGCTCTTCCAAGAACTGACTTCGATTTTGCCAGCTGGCATCAAAATCTACAGAAGCAAGTGTGTGATCCTAAACCAGCTGACTTAAAGGTCTCTCACTTCTCCCTTTGCTTCATTCTGAGCCGCCAAGGTTTGGGAGGCTGGAACCCGTGGAGTGTGGGGAGCAGCTGGGTCACCCAGGCTGCTTCAGTCTTGAGCAAAGAAGGCTTCAGGGGAGGGGGAAGATCTTATGGCTGCCTTTCCCTACCTAGCTGGGAGTGTGTAGCAAGGATGGAGCCAGGCCCTTCTCATAGGGCACAGGATAAGAGGCGGTGGATAGAAGTTGCTACATAGGAAATTGAGATTCTTAGAAGTGAGAAATTTCACCCTGGGGGCTGTTAGGCACTGGAACAGGGGCCTGAAGAGGATGTGGGATCTCCACCCTTGGAGCTTTTCAAAATGCAGTGGGGCAAGGCCCTGAGCAACCTGCTCTAAGGTGCCCTGCTTTGAGTGGTCCCTTCCAAAGTGAGTTATTCCCTGCTTCCATATTTGTGTGGTGGGTGTGCTGGTGTGGTGGGTTTGGGGTTTTGTGGGTTTTTTGGGGTAGTCTTCATCCTGACAGGATCGTTGTTGCACAACGTTTAGCAAGTCTTTGGTTTTCTGCTGCTTTACTATAGAGGTACAGTGTCAAAATGCAGAAACTCTTCTTATCACTATCTAAAAACTTTCCTTCTCAGTTTTGTGAATATTTTGTTTCATTGTTTTGTGAAGTGGCAATGTAATCTTGTAATTATTTTCCCCCTCCACCTTCCTTTTCTCCCCACTCRCCCCACCAGTTCTCTTGAAAACCCAGGAAACTTCCATGAGAAGCCTTCTCTGAAAGATATGAGACAGATTAAATGAGTCTCTTCTGTTTCCTAGCGTAAATGAATCCTCCTTATGCTGTGTAGGATCTTGATTATGCTTTCCATGGGTATGCTGTTAGCATGTGAGTTTTGCCACTGCAAAGCTTTTAGTTGGTCTTTTGAGCACTGATTTCNCCCCCCCGCCTACTTGGAGTCAGCAAAGACTTTCCGGTAGATCCCACTGTGCTATCTTTGTAATAAGAAACCAGCACTGCTGCGCAGTGAGATAGGTAACTTGCTATTTCTTTGTTTTGGGACTGTACTGCAAGGAAAGGGAATGTTGCATGTAACTAAGGTTAATCCCTTTTAAATGAAGTTTTGTTAATGGAATTAATCCTAAAACTTTTTCTAAAGAAACTTGCTTTTTTAAAATCTATTTTCGGAAGTAAAAAGGATCTTTGGCCCCCTGAAGTTGAATTAATAGGGTTACTCTGGTTGAAAGGGGCTTCAGGCGGTCATCTAGTCCAACCCAGCTCCAAGCAGGGTCAGCTATGAGGTTAGGCCGTGTTACTTAGGGCTTTATCTAGTCTGGTTTGGAAACCTAAACTGTCAAGTAAGGATCAGTTTCACTTTGGGAATTGACTCTGTGCTGTCACTTCTGTTAATCGAGAATTGAGCTTTCATATATATCAAATCTAGCAACTACTTACAAAAGCCAAATGCAGCATTTGGAGACATGCCCTAGTCCATCACGTAGCGGTATTGCCGTACTTAAAGCTCACAATGCTGAGGGTTTTTTCTCTGCCTTTTGCTGCAAGATGCTTTAGTTTATCCAGGGTTTGTGTAGCTCCAGGTGATTTAGGTTACTTGAGTGTCTTCATTCTGAGGCTTGCTAATGTGTTTAGGCTAAGAGCCAGGGCATTCCGGATGCCAGGTAGGTGATGGGTCATGTCTCTAAACGCTTCTGTGATAATGAAGACTAGAATGCAAGTGTGGGTGTACTTGAGATCTGACACCGGCTGGTGTCCCTGCCTGACTGCAACTTTCGCTGTACAGAATGTTCTTGTAGATTACTTAAAGGCAGGAAAGAGGACCACAAACCCTCAGCTCCTCCAGCTTTGGAAGTGTGTGCTGTACTCTTTCTTAGTATAATGCAATGCCTGTCCTCCAAACAAGTTGAAAGTATTTCAGGTGGTGTATCTTCTAATGTTGATTGTCCTTCTTTTAACTATAAAGATGCTTGAAAATTGATTACTACATATGTGTGTACAGACATTCTTCTGCAAAATGTTTCGCTTATTCCAGAAATAGCCCTTTTGCACACATGCTAGTCTGCTCATCTTTCTGAAAGTAACATGGAAATCTAATGAATATAAGATGATGGGGAGAGGGATATAAACTGAGCAGATGTGATACTGAAGAGTCACCTGATTTGGATTTTCCTTCTAGATCAAGCTTTCTTGTTTCCCTCTTCTGACCTCCAAAATATCTTCCTGTCTCTCCCCTTATGTTATGGACTGTTCTAGCTGTTTTGTCATGCTTGGGGCTGGAGCATGAATGCAGCTAGATGAAATCTGTTTTCAAAAAAATCTTTCCTCCATAACTGGGCTGTGGAGGGAAGGATTAATTATGTAGTAAGCATCTTTCTAGTACCTGTATAAGTATGCTCTTAAGCTTTAGACTTAGTTAAACTCCTGTGCAAGACCTGACATCTACTGGTGAGAGCCATAATCGGACTCCTCGCAAGGTGGAGGCATATGCCTAGAAGCCTGTTTTGTTGAAACTTTTCTCTTAAACAAGAAGTGATATGTTGGATTGTGTTTAAGCATAGATGTAAAAATACGCAATGGTCAGGGGAACTGTAACAAGTACAGGCACAAGTCTCAATAAGTGATTGAACTTTCAGTAAACTGTATCCACTTTGTCATTTAGCCCTTATGCATGCTCAGACTTCTTAGGCTTAAGGTTTTAGACTAACTTTTGTAATAATATTGCAGACATATTGTCTTATGCTGATTTAAAAACATAAAATTTTTTCTTTGTCTTTAAAGGCTTGCCATGGGTGCACATCTTTATCCAAGTGTGACTGCAGTGGAGTAAAAGGTGAAAAGGTAAATCTCTAATTTGTTTGCGGCAGACTAACACACCACCCAGCCATTTGCCAGACCTTGCGTTCTAATAGCATTTTTTCTTGCTCATCTTATTTTATTTGACAGTATTGTGGGCGTGCTGCTTTTATGTCACTTCCAGCATCAAAGAAAGCCATAGCTGTTACAACATAACACTAAAGTCTTCAGGTAGTGAATCAGACCAAGTCCATCTGATGGTGTACAGAATGGGTTTCTTCCCATTGTTTTATCAAGAATGGGGAATGATGGAACAAAGTAATTTTTCCAGATATATGAGAGTAGAAACAATGAAGTAACAAATTCTAGTAAAGTATAAATAATTCCTTTTTACTGCTAAGGCCTGGCTATGCTAGCCTGTTACTGTGGGCAAGCTAAGGTGTGGATTTGTAGTTGTGGTTTTTCTAGTAATACTTTAGTGGGAGTTTAAAACCACAGGTTGCTTACCCCACTTTCCTTGCATTGCCTGCTCATAAGTGGTTAACACAGTAGCTAGTATACTCTAAACTTGCACTGTTCCTGCCTCATAACTCGTATTTGTATACTAAGTTCACCCTGTTGCTGTCTAGATGTTCAGCTGGACTGTGGAGGTGATACAGTTCAGATACAGCTCTCCCAACAACCACAGCTGTCACTCAAGCAGGTATTTGGTTGATAGCTAAAAGTGTATTCTCTGATCAAGCAGACTAACAAAACTTGCATGGTTCATTCAGTGCAACAGGCTGTTCGGGCTGCCCAGCCAGCGTCCTGAGGCCAGAAGACTTGTATTGAAATCTCAAAGCTTTCCTGCTTCCATGCAGCTCTGCGACTTCCAGTCTTACTGCCCAAGTTCAATATTTTTGTGCATTCCTTCATGTTTTGTACCAGTATTTCTTATGGCTTTACAGATCTTAATAAAATCAAGAGGTGTAGAAGCCACCTACTTTAAAGGGAGCTATTTATCTTTTGTCACACACACTCTTCTTAGAACAAACCAGATAATGCTTTTCCCCAAATTCCTTACATGGCAATCATGAATAACTGCCTTGTGCTTATCCTGGTAATATTATATTTAATGCATGCTATGCATTTTCCTCTAGTAGCTGATAACCTTTCTATAATCTCCAAACTTTAGACACTTTTTTTTCTTAAGAGCCCTTCAGAATTACTGCTCTTAAAACAGTTCTACTCTGTTATGCTCCTGTACTAGGTGAAACAAAATTGTAGAATTTGGACTGTTGGTAGTAATGAAGATTCTGATCTTCTGGTACATCTTTCTTCTGCCTTCCCTTCCTCCCCTCCCCCCTCAGTATTTCAAGGGGGAGAGAGTGGACAACAGAAGTACTTGAAAGTACTGTGGCCAGAATTATTAAACCTGGGTAGCTGGTACTGCAAGCAAGCAATTTCCTTTAAAGAAGTGCTGAGCACCTGCTGTTCCCTTTAGTTACAATAGGATGTAGATGCTCAGCTTAGTACTTGCCTGAATCAGGCCCTTTCTCAAGTGAGGGAACCTAATTGTAAGTAAATTCTGTTTAAATAGTTCCCATGTAACACTTCCATTCATCGTCCTGCAGACAGTTTGCTTGAGATACAGTGGAGACTTCTTAAAGATGTGAAATTAAAGTCTGATAAGCTTGTCATATCAGAGCACTTAACGTCTTTCAGCATGATTCTAGGAAGGTATAGCTTGGGCTTACTGTGGGTTTGGGCTTTTGGGTGCTCTAGATTTAATTTCTGACACGTTTCAAAGGTGGTTTTGAAGTTATATAAACAAGTGTAACCTCAGATGAACCAAAGTGATGTAAAATACTCAATCACTATATGAGCATCATAATGTGCTGACAGAGTTTTACTATTGGCTGAGGTTGAACAAGGCAGATGTCCAATGTTCAGAGTAACTCATGGAGCCACACCTACCATCCAGGTGTCTCCGAACAGATGAGCTCATTCCTTGGCATTTACTTGCATTAGTTCATTGTGTATATTCCTAATTTACATAGCTGGTGAAGAATATTCCCTTGATAACAAGTACTCTGCATTAGATTTGGTTAGCCAAAATCTGAACCTACTTGATACATTCCTACAGGGTCTTCAAATGGTGGATGGCCAAACCAGATGAATCCTAGTCACAGAATTATTTCATCTTTAGTTTAAAGACATTTGAACTTTAGGTTTACATTCCAAATGCAATCATAACAGCTGCAACTTTGGAGAACCTATCTGTAGTTCTCAGTTGGCCTTTTTCTGCAAGTCGCAGCTATTTTGTGAATTCAGTGAGCAAGGGGCTATTGCCTGGTTGGTGTGGATAAGGGGGGGGTGGAGAGGCAGGGGGAATGAGAAGTACAGCTTTTGGCATTCTAAGTAAAATAGATGATTCTTTTCTCCTAGTGATTCTACTTTCTTTCTATGCAACTGTTATATGCAGGGACCATACCACAGTTAATACATTCCACTCCTTCAGTGTCACTTAATGATACTGAAATACTCTTTCCTAGAGAAAGGTGACTATCTTAGGGCTGTTTGTTTTGGAGTCAGGGGTTTCTTGTCCAAATATAGCCAACCACTGAGGTATGAGAGCCTCACTCGAGATCAAACTCTTAACGGGCATTATGTATTGTGGGGTTTGTTTGTGCCCCTCCAGACTGTCCCAGCCAATCACTAAGGAGAGCTGCAGGCTCTCCTCAATTCAGTTCCCAACCTCCGGCCCTTTTCTGGGGCAAATTATAGCTAGCCCAGGGCGGGAGAGAGAGACTTGGTAACCTTTTGTGAAGAGAAGGGATGGTGGCAGGGGAAAGCTCCAGTAAAACAAGCCTTGTGTCTGACCAAATATTTCTGTAATGGTTCTGCATCTTCCCTGGGAAACTTTTAGAGGGCGGCGGACTGATAAAAGTGTAGTAATTAAAGGAGGGGGGCACAAAGGAAAACAAAGCTTCACCTATGGTAGGACTGTTGCCTTGTCTGTACTTTCTTGTATGGCCATGAGCTCTTTGGGGAGGGGATATTTGAGACTGTCACTTCTTAAACCAATAGGCAGATATAATGCAGGTTTCCATCCTTAGAACCACTTTGAAATACAGGCACTGTGATTCCTTCTTCAGCTAAGTAAAGTAATACACTGCATAATCCTGAGGCATGCCAGACTTTCACCAGCCCTTCAGAAGCTTGCGGAGCACTGGTGGTACCTTGTGTCAAGAGGCAATAAAAAGCAAAGTCTGTAGTTCTTAAATATGGTGCCTTGCCTGTGGAACTGGTTTGATCACACCCCCACTACATTATTTGCCCATAATTACAAAGCCTCAGTATTTAGACACATTGGCTTTTTTCCCCAATTCAGCTCTGGGGAGCCACAAGAGGTCTCTCAGTCACTGTCATCCATAATGCTGCCTTCTGTAAATGTGTGTAGGGTTTTTTGTTGTTGTTTGTTGTAGACTTGTTCTGGAATCTTGTATTCCTGCAAGACACTTAAAGCTGTTTTCAGATGATTAAGTGGGTCTGTAGCAGTGTACCACTTACACATACATTTGATGCAAGTTTCCAAACCTGGTATTATCTTTGACCCAACCTTTGTGCAACTATTCTTTACTCTAGCCAAATGTAAGTCACTGCTACAACAACAAGCTTCAGGTTTTTGCAATATATTTGATACTTGGCATTTCTGCTTCCTCTGCCAGTCACCTCAGAACTGGGAGTTAAACTCTGTAGCTCCCCTTGCCCCACTGGCATATGAGCAGCATTAGGCAAGGAGTTCTTTAAATTATCTCCCCTCCCTGATTCTCCCAGTGGGAGTGTGACAATGCATTTGTAGAATGGCTGGAAATTGGGATTACAGAAGCTTGTGTGGTGTTAGGAAGACAGGAGAAGCAATGTCAAAAGCACTCAGCGAAGCCCTGCACGTCCGTTCCACTGCATTTCGCTTCTGGCATCTAGCTCCTGCATCCAAGTCACTGTTCGCTTGCCTCAGGTCAACTGAAGTGCTGCTCTGCTTAGCAGAGCCTAGCGAGTCCTTTTTGATACTCAAAAGGAGCCCTCTTCCTAAGCATCTTAGCATTCCCTTCAGGATATCCAACTTCTGACAGATCAAGCCAAGTAATACAAATTGAGCTGTAACAAATAGGAAAACTTTTTCTTGTCTGCCTTGGGTAACCACTGCTCTTATTTAACTGCCTGCATGATGTCAATGGCTTATGTTTAACTCTGCCTCTGCCGTGAGCCCTTGTAGCATCACTAAGACATTGTGTTGGAGGATCAAAGCACCATAAGCTTTACGGAAAGCCTATAGTGCAATGGCTGGCAAAAGTAAAAAGCTTTCTCAAGGCTTTCATCCTCTGCTCGGGCCCACCTTACTAAAATTAAATGTATAAAATGGGTGGTGTAAACTGCAGTAATGTGTTTCAAATGATATCATGAAGAAGGAAGAGCTTACTGGAGATGTCAATAAAAACTGATCACAGCTAATAGCTGGAGTGCTGTTCCTCACTTCCCCCTCCCCCCCCCCCAAAAAAAAAAAAAAAAATCTGTGCTCAGTGATGAAAAACACTAAAGTGAGTGCATAAACTGCTGCATGCAGCAGCTTAAGAGAAGGAAAGAGAAATGCTTAATTGCTTCTCACTTAAGGAACTGGATGATGGCTGGCACTTGTGAGATCAACCTGCCTCACTGCTTAAAGCTAGTTCACAAATAAAAGCCAGCTAAAGGAGAGAAAAAAAGAAAAAAAAGTGACTCCTCCCAGCAAGACTTGTAGCTTATTGGCTATTGTTACAACAGCTGAAAACAAGATCCAGCAATGCCGATGAGATCAGCTCCCTAGAGACTTGGGCCAATATTCAATCTTGGAAGGAGAGCCAAGGGCTACAGCAAGGGACTAAGAGGACATGCAGCCTGGGACTACTGTGGCTTTACTTTAAAGGGGTAGTACATGCTGCTACCAAAATGTGCTTTCTCACCTCCCCTTACTTAGGTATTCCCCTTTCTCTCCAGTGCTTGTGTGACCATGCTCAGAGCTGTCAGTGAACTGATCTCACTGAAAATGGATCTCTTTGCAAACTAGGTTCATTCTCAGCCAAATCAGCACTGTGATTAAAAAATTATTTTGCAGGATGAGTATTTGTGTAGCTGTGACAGAAATGTGTGGCTCAGGTTCGGAGGGACCAGCTTTCTCCACCGCACCTTAGATGCAGATCAGCTCAAAATAACTGGGAACATGTTATACTGTTCTAGATGAGTGGGCCCATGGGGTTCTAGCCATTCAGATTAAGGTACACAAATCTGCTGGGAAGCAGCTCTTCAGTTACTGCATGTGGTTAATTCATGGCCTTTTAAAGGAGAATTTCAGAAGGGGCTTGTTGATCACAGTGTGAGGGGTGCAACTCTGAAGACTCAAATGAATTGTGGGTTTCTAATATACTACCTCAATATGACCTCAGTGCACAGGGTCCTGGCAAGAACAGCTTCTAACGCCCCAGCTTGAAAGGGATTTTGGATACCTTGCCTTTGTATGCAGATACAAGAAATACATAGCCCCTTACAAAGTGTTTTTAAAAAAAAAAAAGTCTGAGATAGTCATGACATTTTTGGGCCTTTTGAATGTATAATATTAAAGGAGCCCTGAGTCTTGGAGGAAACTTCTCAGGAAAATCCTCGGGGGTCCTTATTTCCTTCACTATTTCTCACAATAAAATTCTATGCAGACATGAGTCAAGATCAGCATTTTTCTTCCCCAGCAGTGACTACAGATTGCTAAGAAATAGTTGGAAATTGTCAAATTTTAACTACTTTAGTATGAAAAAGTACATGGTTAGCATCCATGCTTCGTAAGTGTTGGCCTGAACTGCAGGAAAGTGGCCGTGTATTCTGAAAGGTTTACTTACAGCCCTGGCAAATGGCTGACTGTTGAAGCTGGATTGTTACTGCTTTTGCAAGACTAAAGAGATGCTGTTTGGAAGAAATTCCAGTGTATTTTGTAAATTACAGATGATATCAGAAGGGATTTTTCTTTTTTTATTTTCTTGTACTTCAGTATTAAAATATACCTTTAACACTGCTGTTTGCGGTTGGCTGGTGTATTTTTGTTTTGAACTTGATCTGAATTAGATACTATAGCTTTAATTCTGTTAAGTTTGTCAGTATGCTTTAAGCTGAGGAAGAATTTCAGTTGGCTATTATTAGTATCCAAGGCAACTTGCTGTTATTTTTATCTTATCATCTAGAAAAGGGAAGAATAATATGTCTGTTTGTTGCAGTGCTACCTCCTGCTGCTCATCTTCTAGTAGTACTAAGGACACTCACCTGCGAATCTGCTTGTAAGCAGCCACCCGCAGCTGACTGTATTAGCCCCTTGCTGATTTCACAGCAACAGCAGGAAACAAGAACATGCCTCTACTGCCAAATCCACAGTGAGAGGTGGGATTCAGTAGCTTAAAAACTGGGACAGGTATGGGTGATAACTTTTTTTTTTTTAACGCTCTCTTGCCTTTAATCAGCCAAATTGTGTGAGCTAGGGCTCTTAACCAGTTGACCATCTTGCTAGTAAGAAGTGTTACATTAGCTGAAATAAATCCTTTCCATGAATGACAACTTCAGAGCATACCATATCAAGAAAGTGCTGAGACCTTGCATTTAGAGTCTCAAGCCTCTGCTTTCCTACTTACAGGAAGATGGATTTAAAGCTAGGTTTACTTAGTGCCTACAGAATTAACAAGTCAAGCAGATTAAACACCTAACTCCTATTTTATGTTCTTGTAAATCCTGCTCAGTACTTGCCTTTCTCTTTAGGTGTCACGCTGCCATTGAAAAGTTGACCCATCCCCTTTAATATTTCATTCTCTCTTTAATGATAATCGGGTGTACATGATGATAAAGAGGGAGAGAGGTAACTTAAACAGTAATGTCTCTCTCCTTCATGGCTGAAGAATAAGTTTTTATACCTTGGTGCTTTGTCATGTTGAAGTAGTGCTATTGTAAATACTGTGCTAGAGCATGAAAATTATCAGGAACCAATTCAGATAGCTTGTAATATCATGGGGTCTTCTCTTATGAATACTTTGCCTCAGTAGCTAGGTTTTGTTATTGTTGTTCTCAGTATCAAGTTATCTTCCATTACAGTTTCTGGTGCTTGTAGTATCAAACCACTCGGGTTCAGATATTGTAGTTTGACACTTGCTGGAGCATCCTAGTTTTTGCAAATGTTATGGCCAGATGCTTACGTGTATTTATGCAACAAAACACATTTATAAAAATCTGGTTTATATTTTTTCTTTAATGGACTGTCGAACTACTATTTTTCTGAATTTTTATTTTAATCCTTTTTTTTGTCTTGTTTCATGAGCGTACCACAGCTATGTAAATATCCTAGCTTCACTCCCTGTAATTTCTATTATAAATATCTAGGTTTCAGGAAGAAATTCCAGAAATGTAAATGACTTCTGTATGCCGTAAAATTGTCTCTATCCCTGGTTTCCTAAATACTTGTGAACTATTATTAGAGTATCTGGAATTACGTCAAGTTTTTTCATATCCCTTTTTAATTGGCTTAAAGCATAATTTTAGAGTGTCTCCCAACTATTTTTTTCTTCCTATCCCCCAAGCAATAGTCATGTTGAAGCTCGTAAGCTGACAGTTTTGCCACATCTGCGTAGCTGGTTGAGGCTAATTACCTTGGAACTACTCTGAATTTATCCCTCAAATCAAAATGCGACTCCTCATTCTTTCCCTACAGTAATGATGGCTTATAGCTGATGCATCATTATTCTGCTGTGGGAAGAGTCCAGTACCCTCCCAGGGGTACAGCTGGGATCTCAGTTGAGCTAAACCTTCCCTGTTTAGGTTTCTTTTCAGTAACTTCTAGTCTGAAACAAAAAGCATCTAGACTCCCTCAGTACTTCTTTCTGCACAGGCAGGGCTGGCTGGTGAGACTGTGAGTTGTTGTATCTACAAGAAAATATATTACCTGCTGCCTGTGGACTCCAATCTCACCCCAACAATATAGTGTCCTTTTTTTGGCATTGACTTTTGGAGGTAAATTTTTAAAATGTCCCTTTTGCAGTTTCAGTGTGCACTTCAGTGTTTGCAAGGCAGCTGGCAGTTTCTCTTGGCAAATTCGGTCTTTGTAGCATCCGAATCTTGATGAAAACAGTATAGTAAATGCAAGGTGTGCAGTAGGAAAGTCTGAAGTAAGAAGAAGCTATGCCTGAAAACTAATGTCATTTATGGAATGCTTGTATGTAATACTGAAGTGGAAGAAAATAAAAGAATTCCCTCTGACATCGTCTGTGTTCCAGAGTGCTTAATCAGGTTAGTTCCTTCCCCTTTCCCTCCTCCCCCCCATCTCTTTCTCCAACCAATTTTTTGATCAAAAATAATGATTTTAGTGTTAATAACTATTTTCTCTGCAATTAATATGATACAGTTCCCTCAAGAAGTGTCTGGTGTAATCCCTTAGCTATTCCAGTCCTTCAAATCGTCTCTTCACTCCTGGGGGTAACTTGCTAGCAAATGCCACAAGAGTTGCTGTGGCAGCAGGTTCTTCATGCAAGGCTCACATCTGTTGCAAAGTGGCCTTGGAAAACACTCATTTCATAGTTTCAATAGTACGTTTTTTAGTAGCATCTTTTGCTTCCTGTATTTCTCGTTTAACTCTTTGGCTTCACGCATTTCTTGCTTTCACTTTTAAAGTTCTTGGCTCCCCAGTTCTGACTGCCTAGAATGGAGACCACAGAGTAATTGCATTTTAGAGACATCATGTAGACTAGCAAGCACCTGGCACATCTGACTTGTCTCTTGCATGTAAGCACATTTCCTTGGTGTGCAAACACAATTCTTGCCAGAGCTTGCTCCAAAATCTGACTCTGTCTAATGTTTTCCTTATTGGGCACTCCCAAATTCCTTATTCTCTCTCCTTCAGGGACGCACTAACCCTTTCATATCCTGGCGTGAGATGATGACACTCCTCCAGTCTTGCTTTTTGGATGAGGTAGCACACCAGCTGTACAGCTCCATGCAAAAGTAGAGCCTGGCACCTTGTGTGCAAGAAGACAGCCTGGACCCTGACTGTCAAGCTCAAGCTAACCTCAATTTATGATGCAATTTCAGCATTTCCACAGAGGAGAAAAGAGGTCTAGCCTGTATAAGAGAGCAGGATGTGACCTACAGTGAAAGAGGAGTATGTTTACATTTTAACTCTTAGAAAACCAATTTTAGCAGAATTGTTAATGAGCTGTCCATTCCTACCCCAGTCAGATTCCTCTAAGTACAGCTTAGTCTTTTTCCTGTGAGATCGCAGCTCGTGTTTGTGCAGAGCCTTTGATGCCTCAAAGTGTTTTCCTCATTTGTTTCCAAGGAAGCAGTACAGCAAGTACCAGAAAAGAAGCCATGAAGAAAAACCCTGCTTTGTTACTTTGCTCTGAATATTTTTCTGAGATCTTGGTTTCTCTTCAATGTTTTGTATGCAACTTCCAGTTTTCTGTACCTTGCAGTGGAATACAGAGCACCTGCCTAAGCAGTACTGTGAGAGAAGTAGGGTTTAAGAATGAGACCTAACACTGCTGTCATGCTGGGTACCTGAAGTCAACATGTGCAGCGTACAGCTGCTTATGGGAAGCAAAGAGGAGTTAGAGCTTTAATGTTGTCTTCTGCATGTTGTTCTGAAGGCTATAGTTAGATGCTGCTATCTGCTTGCAACGCACGGTCTTCAGTTTGCTGCTGCTGCTGCGTTCCTGAAGACGAGATTCCTGGTTCAGTTCCTTCCCCTGCCTGAGGAGATCTAGGAGGGACCTCCCAATTCCCTGCTGAATGCCTAGCTGGTAGACTGCTCTCTAATATAGATGGGAGTTATTACTCCTGTTCTTGCTGAAGCTGTTCAAGAAAATAATAATTCAAGATGATTTGCTTCAAAGAGAATATACAAAAGCCTGTACAGCTCTAATCTAGTAATAAAGGTACTTGTTGCGATGGAAGAATACTGGGCCCGGGCCTTGGTTTCTTGGTCAGTTCCTGCAGTCTGCACAACACAATAATTGAGGTAAATGTACAGAAGTTGTCCTGCAAATAGGAACCAAGCTATCTGGAGAGCAAGTAGGAGAAAGCAAAGTACTGAACAACCACTTGTTTCACGAGTGTTGTTCTCAGTACCGACTGAGGTAGCAGAGCTGTAGGAAATGATCAGTTTATGCAGTTGAAAAGTGTACTATAATGTATGTATGTATGTACAAAAAGGTATATTAATTCTGGTTCTGCCTAACTTCTCTACACTGATTGAAACCTTAATATTTAGGGATTTGTGTGACTCTGTGATATATAAGGAATAAAAGTATAGGTATTTTATGAATTTGCAGCTATGAACATTCCAAAACTACAGAAAAGCGTATTGCTAGAATATGCTAACGAGTGACAGGGTGGCATATAATGGTGTGTGGTAAAGGTGTATTTGTTGCACTAGTCATGGGCATTTAGCAAAATATGGTTGCTGCAATTGAGGACTGTTGCTTACAATTTAAGCATAAGGTGACAGATAAAGGGGAACATTATTTCTTTGCTGTCCTGTGTCTGTCTCACTTGTTTTAGTTTGTAAACACTGGAACCATTTTTTTCATTCTATCTTTGTACAGTGTTGAGCCTACAGTACATGACCAGGATCTCAAGCACTTTTGTATTATAAATAACAATGTTGTAACTGTGAAATGATGATAAGCAGCAGTTGTAGTATAGAAGCAATCTACACCCTTCTGAGACTTTTTATAAGTGTTGCAGTAGAGGTGAGTTTTGGGGAGAGACGTGGTAAGTAATAAAGGTACATTTTTATAGGAAGAAGAAAGAGAGTGGTGCATTTGGTCAGTGCAGGAGAAACAGATTGATGAATTATTTTGATAAATAGGTGGCTTAAATACTGGATAAGCATCCTATGAAACCTGTTTAAGTGGTGCAATTAAAGGCAATGCGTGTGCATGTTGTTCAGGAATTTCTGTATATAGGCAGGTGAGATGTTTAATCACAGTGAGTTTGTTATTTGTCTGTATGACAACTTTCTATAGAAAACCAGAAAGAAGTAGTATTTTGTTTTCCGAATTTATCTTAACTCATGATTTTGTTTCCCCCCTGCTTTTTGTAGGGTGAAAGGGGATTCCCAGGCTTGGAAGGGCAGCCAGGTTTGCCTGGGTTTCCAGGACCGGAAGGACCTCCTGGTCCAAGAGGCACAAAGGTAAGTCACAGTTCACTTGTACAGCATGGAAATGCTAAGTATTGTTAGCTTGCTCATAGTGCTGATCCCAAATCATTCCAGAATTCCTGATTATCGTTGGTTTAACAGTCAAAATCTTGGGAGGTTGGGATATGACATAGTTTTTTTTGTTTGTTTGTTTGTTTTGAACAGTCAACCACAGCAAAAATATTGATCTAAGTTTCCTATTCCTCACCTGTATATACATGCTTGCAAACACTGTACCTCCACTTGTATCCTTTCACAAGCTACTGCAGATTAGGCTCAGAGAACAGGTTTGGCAAGATGCTGTAATGTAGTTTTATTAGCCGGTGCACTAATGCGCCCCGTCACTTAGTTAACTGATAAGAGTGGGGTTTGGCCATCAGCCCACAGGGGTCCCACCGCCTCGGCACCACTTTGCACCTGGTGCCGTTTGGGGACAGGTTTGCGGTGGGGCAACACGCATGAAGGCCGCATTGGACAATGCAGAAAGACAACTGAGGAACGCTCCTTGCTTTCCCTGAAGGGTTTCAATTTGTTTTTGTTTGCTATTAAATTACATCATCATGCTCAGATGTGTAATATGGCATTATGGCATTTGGCATGTTGAAAAGCCTTCCTCTGAACGTTTGCATGTGTATTTAGTGTGCACAAGCTTATCCATGATCTGCCTATTTCTTTTGCAAAAGCCCATAATATAAACTAACAGAAATGCATCGTAAAGGAGGAAAGAAAGTAATAGGTAGGTGATAGGAAAAAATGAAGGGCTACACTAAGAGAGAAAATTAATTGGATATAACAAGAGTGAAAGAAAAAAGGGGGCTTGTGCTAGAAACTTTGATTATATTTCTATTTCCTAAATGCCTTTTCTTTTCAGATAGTTTACTATGAACCTCTGCATTGTCATAGTACAAAACAGTAATGCTACAATTTATTCACATTTAATCTTGCATTTTGTTTTGCCCACAAGAGGTCACTATAGTATATTTGATGAAAGGAGCAAGCGAAAGGTATCAGCTTACAAGCAGGTTTAAATACACTTTGATTAAAAATTATTTCCCCTGAGTCATGGTTTATCAGCTGTAAAAGTGCTGTTCAATTCCAGCTTAACAACAAGGCCCCAAATAAAGTTATTTTGAACCCTTTTACTCAGAAAATGACAAATAACATAACTTTTAACCATGTTACTATTAACATGTAAAAGAAATTTTATCATGATTGCTTTTTACTTTAATAGAAAGGCTGACTGTCATTTTGAATGTGTTCATGTGTTTGTTCTCTCTCTCTCTCTCTCTTTAGGGTGATGATGGGCTTCCGGGGCCTATTGGACCCAAAGGAATCAGAGTAAGCGTTTGTGCGGTTTTAGGGTGATGTATTGGAATTATGGATAAAGATTGGCGGGCATTGTGTGGGTCCTTCTCACAGAAATTGTGATTTATGGGGGAAAAATTTTTGGCTTAAATCTGAAGAGAACTTTCTCAATCAGATGGCTCTCTTGTATTGCTTTTCATAAATTCATTAGAAAGAGTAGTCCCAATACTCTTTTAATTTATTTTGCCATTTAGGACCTGAACAAGCTCCAGTAACTTTGCTTCAGTTTATTATGAAGTAGATGCAGTATATCTAGGGTTGGCATGGAAGAGGTTGATTTGTCTGGAAATTCTTTAGGTTTTGTACCTTTGCATTTTCTTTTTGTCAAACCCCTCAGCTGGTGGCAGTTCATGTGGCTCTGACTTCAGTGGAACACAACCGTTTTTCTGCACCATGAGTATTCATTTCTTTTCTCTGTGTATCTATATATTGCAATCACTATAGTTGTTCTGCATTGTCTTCTCTGTGTTTTAATGAATATTTCCCTGAAAGACATGTAAGAACCTTGATGTCTGTTCAGTATGGCATTCTTTTTTAAGGGTGATTCTGATGTTCCTGTTTGCCTTTACTTACCTATGCGCAATAGGTTACATTTAATAAACCATCCTTTTGTACTTCCATTCACACCATCCTGTTTAAAACATATGTGATTATTTCCCTTTTAGGGACCTCCAGGGCTTCCGGGATTTCCAGGCACACCAGGACTTCCTGTGAGTAGGAATGGGTTGTATAGATAGAATCTAGTCCATTTTCTCTTTCTAGCCCAGGAGAGCATCCTATGAGCTAACTGTGCTTTCCTCTTTCCTACTTTAAAGGGATTACCGGGACAGGATGGGCCACCAGGACCTCAGGGTGTCCCAGGATGCAATGGAACAAAGGTAGAATCCCTTTAAAATTCATAACAGTGCAGCAATAATATGATAACAAGTTCTTGTTCCTGACTGTAGCCAATGGGCTTAATTTATTGTGTGCAGTACTTGCTGTTACTGAGTAGTGCAGGTGATTCTGAAATGATGCACACTTATATCCACATCTGGGAGGAGAGGTCATGATCTGGTACTTAAAGCACAAGTTACTGATGAGAAATTGCCAACACCAGACATTTACAGTCTGCAGCCATCATAGTTAACTTATTACTTTATTCTAATCGTCCTTAATTTTATAGCTAACAGACTGAGAGAGGAGTATATCATAATTAGATCATATGCAGCATCTGATCTTTGCAGTAGAGTCTTGCTGCCAAGCAAAACTTATTACCAAATAATGGGACTTTTTAATTTATTTATATATTTATTTTATATTATTATTTATTAATTTCTAATAGCATTTTATTGAAAATAGTGATTTAGTATCCTTATTGGAAGGATACACTTCATTCTAACATGTTACTTAACTTCACTTTATAATCTTTCCTTATAAGAGGTTGATCTTCTATAGCACTACATGTTTTCCCTCTCTGTACAATAGTAGTCAACATTTGTTTACCTGTCTTTGTTATATTTTGTTTTGGTTTTGGCTAATCATCTTTTTCATCCTTAAGGGAGAGCGTGGATTCCCAGGCAGTCCAGGTTTCCCTGGTTTACAAGGGCCTCCTGTAAGTAAAAGATTTCCAGATCAGCTTCCTATAATCCACAGAAAAACTTCTACTTAGATCTGTAAAGGATCAGATAAATATCAGCCTCTTTTTGCAGTTGCTCTTTTAATAAATAAGACTATCAACTTTTTACAATAAGAGAGTGAGATTTTATGCTGCATGCTATGGCAAAGCTAACAAAAAGCCGTCTGAGTTCTCACACTGCTGGAATGCTGAGCCACCTGTAAAAAAATAATACAAATATATGCATATATGTCGGAGAAGAAAGATCCTGATACTGTCATCTGGTGCACCTAAAGAGTGTTACTGATGATTAGTGATGAGGAAAGAAGAGACAGTATGTAGGGTTTTATCCTCACAAGACCAAAGAATGTACAGCAAAGTGACTGTCAGAACTTAAATACTAACACAAAGAACACTAAAGGAATGTAGTAGAGAGGTAAATAAAGACACAAATTGCCAGCAGATGGAAATGTAGTCCTTCTTACACTTGCTGAAAGTACGTCTCAAAAACTTTTACGTTTGATTCTAAGATCATAAAATTTTATTTTCTCCTGTTTTTTCCCCTTTTTAGGTTTCTCTTTTTAATGCTTGTCTTGTACTGATCAGTGGTTTAAAAGTAACGTACCAATCATTTATTTATATTCATCTTTCTTTTATTTTTTGTTTCTTTTAAACAAAGGGACCCCCTGGTCTGCCAGGTATGAAGGTAAGTGTGCTGTACTCTCACATCTAAGTACTAATCAGGTGTGGGTATTCAGTGTGATCTGACACAAGTAACCTGCTTGCTTTTGTGCAAGACCACATATATCCATTGGAATCTGCAGTAAATTTCTGCAGAAAACTTATTGTTTCTAGGCCATTCCAGTGCAACTATCTGGAAATTCTGCAGTAGCTTTACCCCATTTGGGTGAGTAGTTCCAGGAGTAGCAAACTGTTTTTTGAAGCTGGTTCCCTTGGGAATATGAGGGCCAGTGTGCCTAAATGGACAAGTCTATGTATGCTGTGAGGCATCAAGTTAGCAAAATGCCTGTGAACATTTAAATGCACCAATAATATACGTGTGCATGCCGAGGAATGCTAAAGACTGACCAATGATAATGAACTTAAAATATCCAGTGAAAGGAGTATTGCAGCATCTTGTGTTCCTTTCGGAAACATGCTTCCTACTTTATAGATTAGTATGTAATCTCTTAGTGTAAATAGTCTCATAATCTTATTTTAGACTTTAGGGTTTAACCCTTTAAGTTTTAATTAAGGTTTTTTTCTTGTATCCTTGACCTATTTGACCATGGGCCAAAACATCAATTTCAGTTCAAGTCTATTAAAAAGGAAGTTTGACCCACAGAGTTATTCTCATAAACTCCTGAGAGAACAGCATAATACATTGGTGCTGGGAAATGATGACTTTTAAGATGACTTGTTTTTCTCAGCCTCTTTTCTTCCCATTCATTTTAGAGATGTTAAAATGCAAGCTGATCAGGACAAGTATTTCACGTTTTGAAAACAAAGGTCTTCCTTGAAATCAGTAAGAAACTCTGCTTCAAAATAGATCACGAAGCACGACCATTATAATTGCATACTCTGCATTAATCTCATGAGGTTGGACTTTGCAAAAGGCTGAATGAGTCTTTTTTCTGCCGTGTCCTATCGGTTGCTTTCACATGCAAATAAAATGTCCCTTTCTTTTGTAGAAACATTTGTATTTCAATCCCTTAATCTTTTGGAATTCAAGTCAGTGCTGATACATTTGTGCAGATAAAAAGAAAGCTTTTAATAGTTGGTAGTGGGTTTTAGCCATTTTTAGCTAAAATTCTCTAAATATGCAAGGATCTCTGTTAAAAAGAGGTATTTCTTGGAGAATGCAGTACCTGTATTAGAGAACTGCTGGAGTATAGCATAAGTCTGAGTCTCTCAGAGCTGTAAGAGCCACTGTTTGTGTCCTTTGAAGTCAGAATGGTGATATAGTTATAGAATATGCTATTAATTAAAGTTAGCTGTTTTTTCTTCTAGGGTGAACCAGGTGAAATAATTACATCCTTGCTGCCAGGACAGAAGGGTGACCCAGGATTTCCAGGTCTTCCAGGGATACCTGTGAGTTGTCTAAAATACTATTAGACTGTATTCTGCCCAAAAAAGCTAAAATGAAGAATATTTGGATTACAGCACAGTTGGAACATTTGCTACTATGGGATAGCTATGTTTACATGAAGGAGCAAGGTTCAGATTTAATGTACCTCTAGTTTATGATTTTAGGGAAAGTAAGTACAACCATATTGCTCTTAATAGGCTGACCCACAGAGGCCAGAAAGGTCCTGTGTGCAGGAAAGTGGTGTCCAGCAGACAGCTGTAATCACAGTTACTGGCTTGCTTCTCTATTTCCCCTTCCTGCCCCCCTTCAGGCATCCTCTGTATCAGTTCTAGAATTCCCTCCCCTTCCTAACCCTGAGGTAAAGCAAGTAACAGCTGCCTTTCTGGGCTGTATCCGCTATTTCGGATGATAGGAAGAGAGAGTAATGTCTCAGCTGTTCTCATCTTGTATCTCCTGGACAGAGTTGCTGTTCTCCCAGCAGGCTTCCGTGAAAACAGCTAGTGACTCCAGGCCCTGTGCTTCCCCACTGAGCCGTTCGTTGCTTTAGTGGAAGGACAAGGGGAGCAGAAAATGAGTCTATCACTCTGGACTGGACAGAAGCCAGAGACTCCCATTTCCTGGTACGGGGATGCAAGCCCCAGGCTATTCTGACCAGACTGAGCCTGTTAGCATTTCTGTTCCTCTGATCTGTGCTTCCCTATTGTCTGTTTCTGGCTGGGAGAAATCACAAATACAGTGTGGTGTTGTTCTCTCTCCATGCATGAAGAGAAAGAAGGAGCAAAAGTAGTTCAAAACAAACAAAAAAAACATTCCTTTACCCAAGCCAAAGGAGACGTAGTAATGTTGAGAGCAATACGGTCCTTTAGGTCCTTCCTCAAGAACAGATGGGTAGGTTAGTAGTCAGTTCCTTTGATTTGACGTGTATGGGATGTCAGCTGTTGTTTTCTTGACTATGAGGGTCTTGCATTTGCCCCACTGGTTTTTCCACAAACAGGTGCCTCTGACAGCCTCCTCCACTTTCTCAACAGGGCCCCCCCGGCTCCATGGGTATACCAGGTCCAACTGGCCCTCCAGGGCCCCTAGGTTTGACAGTAAGTTTCTTTAACCAGTTACCTATAAACTGTAGACAGTTACAAAGCTAAGCAGTTACTACTTTGTTTCACATCCTCAGAAGCGGGTCAGCAAAGGGCAGAGCTCTTGATAGTCAAGACTTGGGATGAAGGTAGTATGTGTTCACCGTGTGTTCAGGTGACCTGGAGCTGCTACTCTGCATGTTTAAAAGTGATATGTTTAAAACATTCAGCCTGTCCCCAGAGCTCTTTTTGCTTTAGATCAGACTGCATCTTTTGCTGGTTCCTTATTTGTGTTTCCACTGAGTAAAGCGGGAGACCGTTGCTTCTATTGCTTGTGAATCCTGATGGACAAGACATAGCATGTTTAGATTTAGGTGTTTAATTCACGAATGTTTAGTACCTGAATGTTTCATTTCGTGTGACTCTCACTTAAAGCAAGAACTAGTTTCTTACATATTTGTAAAGTTTAATAAGATCATGAGGAAGAGCTCTTGGAGGATGGCAGAAATGCCATGTCAATATGGGTATAACGCAGACCTAGCCAAAGTAGCAACGTTGCCCTTTTTTCAAAGGGGGCATGCAAAGTGTGTGGCTATCCCCAAGTAGAAGTACTATGAACAAATGACTTTTTTTTTTTTTTTTCATTTTAATAGGGACCTCCTGGTCCACCAGGGCTGCCAGGACCTAAGGTATTTCTTTCCCCCTTATTGATGGTGGTGGTTGGTTTTGCTTTGTTTTTCTTTCTGTTGATTTGTGACTTCTAAGTGTTGATGAGTTTTGCTTTTTGCAGGGTAATATGGGTTTGAATTTCCAAGGACCCAAAGGTGAAAAAGTGAGTAGGTGATCATGATGATGCTTTTGCTTATTAATTTCAAAATACTTATGCATGTTGTTTTACTTCATGTCATTTTAGTTTGCATTGGCTGTAATAAACTGCCATCTTCTTGCACACTAGGGTGAACAAGGTCTTCAGGGACCTCCAGGGCCACCAGGACAAATTGGAGAACAGAAGAGACCAAATGACATTGAGTTTCAGAAAGGAGATCAGGTGAGTGGGAGATTATATCCATCTGCAAAGATAAAACTTGTAGCCTTCATTGATTTGGCTAATGTGTACTGATATCCTGCTCACTGTACACAGGTTCTGTTATTTTTCCCAAAGCACTGAATGTTTCCTTTAATAGAAGGCATGTTAGTCATGTTAGTTGAGTTACTCCTTTAGTAAAACAACTGGTCCTACAAAAGAAACTGTCTCAAAGGAAGTTCATATTAACAGTAAAAGCAGTTAAACTCTTCTCATTCCTTGGAACACCCAGTTTGAGCTTTGCAAAGCTGTCTGGGGATTCATATTCCCATTAATTAACCAGCTTTGTCATCTACTGTGAAGAAATTTTTCAAAAATGTTAACTCAACTTGCTACGTTTTTGGTCATAAATGATGCCCTGAGTTTTTTTCTTCCTTTTGGACTGAATAAATTCCTAGCTTCTGGCCTCTCAAAAGTAAATATTGAGCCATACTGTGGCAGTAAGCTCAGACTATTGGTTTGACTTGTATGGATCCTTCCCCACCAATATGTGCCCAAAAGTCATTGGGGAGTTGCCTTTTTTTAAAGTTACTATATTTTTTTTCCTTTCTTCTTCACTGGGAAACATTTTATAGACCCACTTGATTCTGGGGTCGTCATAGACAATCTGAACACTATCAGCAGAGTCATGTGTGCCTGGATTTAATTTTTATTTTAGAAGTTTCTGTAGTAGTTTCAAATACCAGCCTGAGCAGTAGAATGGCTGAGGTAGACATTTTGAAGCAAGAGTTGTCATTTTTATGCTCTAGTAATTTTACAAACGTCACTGTGATGATGCTCTGTAACTGAGCTCCTGCATGACTTTAAACTAACTTTCTTCCATCTTTATTTGGACCATTTTTTTGCTTTCTACCTTTTCATCCCGGCTGACCAGGGAAACATGTCAGAGATAAGAATGCATTGGTAGACAGCAGTGTTTTATTTTGGCAGGGGTTAGGACAATTCTGCTGCCCTTCATCTTGATTGAAACCATTTGTTACTCTCCTTTTCATAAGAATGTTACGCCCCACTAAAGCATATCCTGGAGCTATCCACTCATGCACATTTGCAATGTGAGTCATTCTAGGAAGGTCTCAGTCTACAGTTTTGTCTCTTTTTACTGGTTAATAACACAGAAGGTAAAGAAGAACACTGTGTGTCTTTATAGTTCTAAGAAAACATGAGGCAAAATTTTGACCACACTATAATGAAGCAAAAATTCAGCTGACTTTATTAGGGACAAAGTAATTTGCTTCTGTCATCAAGGATCTCTGAAGGACTAATGCTGACACATAGTCGGAGTGCATTGCCTTTGACCAACATTTACAATGATTTAAAGGTTTAAAGATTTATTTATATTTCAGCATTTATATTGGGTATTTGGTGGTACACAATAATAAAGAATTTTAACATTCCACTTGTTTTTTATGATACACTCACATGATCTCTGATGATTGAAAAATCAAGCATAAGTCTGGGAGGCTCTAAGAAAAAACAGAAACTCTACCCAAAGCTTTTGTGGATTCAGCAGCCTGGGACTTTCTCTTTAAACTAATAGCAAAGAGGTTTAACAACTTGTACAGAGGTGTAACAAGACAAAATAGAAACCCTAACTTTTTGACATGGTGATCCGGTGACACTTTTCTGAAGAGCGGGTTACTGATCCTGATATCCTCAGTCCTCACAACTTCAGCAGTTACCAGCAACCTAATGACTGTTACCCCTGTAATTTCAGCTGGATCTGGTATTCCTTCCTTCCTTCCTTCTTTTTATTATTGTATAGCAGCTGCAGACCACCAAACCAGCTGCTGCAGTGCACGCAGGAGGCAGTTGTGTCTTAGTGGAGTGAATCATCTAGATAAACAGGATGAGCAGTTAATGAAATTTATAGTTGCACTTGAAGATCTGCACAAATAAAGAATATTTGATATGAGCCCTTGCTCTTTCAGGGCACTTAGAAATCTAAATGACAGCAAAAAAGATTCTATTAAAAAAAATGGAGAGACTAGGGAGTGATGGAGGCTTTAACCCTCTTTTTCTTTTGCCCATGCTTGACAGGGTATTCCAGGTGATCCAGGCCCACCAGGACTTCCTGGGCCACAAGGCCCTCCTGTGAGTAGTCCTCTTTTAGTCCTTTTTTGTTGCCTCTGTATCAGAACTGTAAATTCATTCTACTCTGGCTTGTGGGCTCAGTTTAAGATAATGTTTGTGTGTCCAGGGTCTTCCCGGTGGCGTAAAAGGTGAAAAAGGTGAGCAAGGAGAACCAGGCAAAAGAGTAAGTAATTTATTTAATGAAACATTTATCTTTCCAGTCAGTGTTATCTTTGAGAATTAAGCAAATGTTGAATTCAGGTTGGGCCATCAGCCTCTGGGTAAGAGACCTTTTTTTTTTTTTTTCTCTCCATACTCTGGCAAACTGTAGGTGATACATCTGGTTCATGGAAGGTGCTTCTAGCTGTGCATCTCTCAGTGCTTTCTTGATGGAATCAGCTATATGTAGGTCTTAGTCTTGGGGCAGGCAAAAACTACATTTGGATGATATTATCTGTTGCATACGGAAACATTCTTTGAAGTTATTGGACTGTGAAGCAGTGGTTTTCTGTTTCCTTTTAGAGAGGTTCTTCATTCAGTTTTCTATGTATTGGTTTGCCAAGCAGCATGAGACTGCTCTATTTATAAGCTGGTCTGTGTAACTCATTCTTAGTGGATTTACTTGTGAAGTGAGTCACAGCAACAAGTCTCTGAACGCTGCATCAAGACCAAGAGTTCATTTGTCACTTCTCAAGTGACTACTTTGTTTATGTACTATCTGGTGAGGGGACAAGTCAGGCTAGCTGCTTCTAGGGATAGCATGAGTCACCTTGTTCCTGTCTAGATTCAAAAACATCCAGGAATTTGGATTTGTTTGGGTATCACAGCTCAGGAACGCTGAGGAAGGTCATAGAGGTGCTAAGAAGTAGGACGAAAATAACATGGACTGTACCTGCAAAGAAAAGACAAGCTGCTCCCAGCTGAAAGCATTCTGTCTTTTTACAGTCATAGCCACTGAACCCATAGTTTCATCAACATAATGGACACCTTTGAAAATCAAGCCACAGGTCATGCTCATCTTAATTGGACAATATAAGAACCCTGTTTAGGAACATGTTAGTGATAGGTTTTCAAATTTCTATACAAAAGAAAAGAAAGACCATTGAAGAAAAGTTGATTTGGTATTCTCGATAAAATCCTTTTTAGTTGCTGAGATTTGTAGGCAGGCTTTGTTTTGCCTTTTCTATATAAGAAATGATGCAGATTTACAGAACCAAAACTCTCATTATATTTTATGTGTCCTTTTGAATTGTATCCTCCAACTTTTTTCTCTGCAAAAGTATTTTGGAACCACATAAATTTGCAAAGATCTGAAAGGATAAAAATCCTTAGTGGGTGTGGGAGGTGCCTTTTGCCAAAAGATTGCTTACCAACATTTTTTGCTTGTTTTTTATTGCTCTGAATTTGGGCATGGTGCACACTTAAAGTGCAGTTTTGCTGTTAAGTGACTCTAAGATTATGTTTTAGAGTTCCATATTGTTCTGTGTGGCTCAAACCCATGTCAGATATACTCAGAAAAAATGTTAGTATATGTCATCAAATAGCTGGTCCTGCAAATTCACTGGATATCTTCAAGCTTCATTATTTGGGATTTCAACACCATCACTAACAGTAAAGAGTTTGCAAATCATGTTGTACTCTAGTAATATCAGTGTGGTCTCATTATTGACTTCTCAATGATTGAGAACTGATCTTGGCACTGTGGTGAAACTTAATCAACTATTCTAATGATGTTCTACCTCGTGTCCACCATCCATACTGCTTCTGTAACGCCAAAAACACTTGTATTTGTTTTGCCTGTTAGATGGTCTGGAATAAAATGGACTTTGCACTACTTTTAGTGTAGCAATGACAGATCTGTTCAGCAAGAAGGTATGGTTTCAGAAGTCACTTCTTTGAGCAGAATTGCACTTTATATTGTATTGACGTTATTGTTCAGAAAAAATGCATTCTGTTTAAAGGAGAGTTAAAATTCAAACACAGAAAAGTTTGTATTTAATTTCACTGGTCACATTATGTTATTTCCTAATTAAATGTTGTGTTCTAGTGTTTCAGAGTTATGATCTGTTTTCCAAGTAAAGATACTCCTCTATTGTAAAACAAATAAAACATTACATGCAAGGAATCAGCACTAGTTAACTGGAAGACATTATATGCTGTATTCTCACAACATTTCTTTGAGGCTTGTCAAGTTTTTGTACTCTGGTTTTCAAAATGAATCCTCAGTTTAGTAAACTCAGTTGATTATACGTGGTTGATATCTGTGAGGTATTTGTCACAAGGGTTGTGTTCTAGAGGAAATTTGATTTATTGAAAAATGGGAAGTAAGTAACATAATTTCCACAAGAATTCTTTACCACTGAAGATTTTTATTTCAATACATGCTTATGTCTTTGAAGGGAAAGCCTGGCAAAGATGGAGATCCTGGTCAGCCTGGTCTAGATGTGAGTACTTCATATGTTTCTCACCTAAGCAGACTCCTTAAAGGTTTTTCTCCTGATATGGAGAAGATCTGAATGTGATTATCTTTTTTTCTTGAAGGGTTTACCTGGTGGGCCTGGAGTAGATGGTGCTCCAGGAAGAGATGGTGAAAAGGTATGCAGGGTTATTTGTCGTTATTGCTACAGGACCTACAAAATCTGCCATCACTGAGTTCAATTCTGGTTGAATAGTAATTGCATTGCCTATGCTGTTAAAGTGCTGTGGAATATTTGCAGTAAGTCTCTTGTGTGCGATATAAAAAGCACTCTCAATTTCATTGATAGGGTGAAAAAGGTGACATTGGTCCCCCTGGTCCTCCTGGAAGTGTAAGTTGCTGATGCTTTCTCTTCTCCCATTTGGTTGGCAGTGTTTTCTCATCATAATGCTTAGGTGACTGTAAGTCCCATATCTACGTATAACAATAACTGACAAGAAACAGCAAAGATTTCGTATACTCACTAATACAAATGATTGTTCCCTTCTCTCAAGATAGATCCTATGCTCTAGGATTTGCTAGGTTACAAACACAAGGCTAGACCTCAGACCAGCAGAAATGAGGCAGCTTCTCTGAAGTCAATGGACATATATTTTATCCTAGGCATTGGTGGATCAACATACAAAATTTTTCAAAAATTCAGAAAATTGCCTTTGCAAAGCAACACAAAGTTGCTTCTTCAGTTGAACTGAAGTATTTTTTATGGGGAACAAATAATTTTTAGCCTATTCTCAACCATGTTGAAAACTACTGCACCGTGGAAAACCCATCCTGAGCCATTGTTTATGTTGTCACAGTCTGCTGCCAAGATATTGAAATGACCTGAGCAAGAGTTCTTCTGTAAGGTTGCCATTCTCTGTGTCATTTCCCTATGTACTGCCTTATCCACTAAGCAGTCCGCCTGAAGCAAATACTATGGCCCAGTCCCACCTTGTTATCCTGATGTGAATCTGAGTATCTCCTTTGATATCAGTGATGTAACTGTGAATTTGCACCTCTATAATGGAACAGAATTTGATGTCTCTATTCTTGCTGCTTGTATTTAAAACTGTGGAAAGATTTTTAAATCTTTATGAAGAATTGCATGTCTTCAATATGCATTGAAGATGCATATACTTTATGCTGGAGTTATATTACTTCTTTACTTTTTCAGGAAAGGAGTGTGTTGGGAGGGTTTGTTGTGGAACTTATATTCTCACACAAATGCTGTTTGCTTTCCATACAGCAAGAATGCAATGTGCTGTAGGATTTTTAACAAATTTCATGAGAACACTGTGTGGTTTGGCTTTCTTTTGGGACTACTCTTCATGGGAATTTTCAGTGATAATTCAGTGGCATGAGAAAAGCATCCTATCAATGGTATTGGGTTCAAAGTACATTGAACTTTCCTTCCCTCATATCTCTTTACCTTTCCAGTGACACTTTTCTTGGCTTAGTAATTGACAAGTTGTTTCACATTAACACTAACATTAAACGTTAATAGGTCATTTCAAGACCAGGCATTGATGCAGCAGTGGGACCAAAAGGTAGCAAAGGATTGCCAGGACTTCCAGGAGCCAAAGGGGACCGTGGATTCTCTGGTAGGCCCGGCCCACCTGGCTTGCCAGGTTCTCCAGGTAAGAGTGCAAGCATTAAAATGAGTAGTATATTCAAAGGTCTGACCAGATATTTAGCTTTGTGGTCTTTTCACAGTTCTTTTGGCAGATGGACTGAGCAGAAAGTGAAGGCAGAACTATTTAGATCTACCTTTGAGCTTAAAGGGTGGCCCTTAGTTTATGGGGGTAATCTGAGGAATTCTGAACACTCAATTCCCCTGCTATGGTGAGCAGAAGATGCTAATCATCAAGGCTATCAAACGGATCCTAGCTTAATGACCTTGGGGGTAATGTCATGTCACTCACTTGTAACATATGTTATCCATTGCATTATACAGAGAAAGTATTGTGTACCAGAACTCTGGTACCTGGCCATCAAATCTATTCTTTGCTGTATATTGGTCAGTACTAAAGGAAGAGATGGTCTGAATATAGAATGGGAATGAGTGGTGGTACCTCTGTTTATCATTCATCTGCACAGAGAAGTACAGTATGACTCAAATGTTATGACATGTTAATGGTCTTTTTCCCATCAGTCTTTCCATTCATTAGTCCTATTTTATTTCTTTCCTTCATAAACTGTTCACTTAGCTGTTGAGTCTCAGATCAATTTTTCAAACCAAAATCTCTGAAAATGCAAAATGTGTGCATGTCAAAATGTGCACGTCAACATGTAGAGTTATCTGTTTTTTATGCACAGATAGATTTATTCATAGTTGTAGTCTGTTCCTAGATCCCTGTATGAAACATTCACCATCTATAACAAAAATGTTATGGAATACTTATGTGTACATTGAAAGAGACAATCTTATTTGTAGCATGTTATTCATCAAATATTGTTGTCACCTCTACAAAAAAAGTTATTTAAACCCTTGAGCTGTCAACAAACTAAGCTTTTCCCATCTTAGGGATCACAGCTGTTGGGCCTCCTGGCCCTCCTGGCTTACCTGGTGAGAGAGGACAGAAGGGAGATCCAGGTTTACCTGGTGTTTCCATTCCTGGACAGCCAGGACTTGATGGACCCCGGGGATCCCCGGGACCACCAGGTCCCCCAGGACCACCTGCACCATCGGTTCCTCCTGGTAAGTGATGATTACATAGACAGCAAGGAGAAGACACTGAACAGTTTTGCTATTCATTCTTTTTTTAATTCTTCCTCCAAACATGTCATTCATCACAACGAAAGCCTGTGGAAAGGGAATCAAGATACCAAGCTATTCATATACATCCTACAAACCACTCCCAGAGCAAATCAAGATTTTTGTAGGAGAGCCCTACCCTTAGGAACTATTACAGGATCTGGGAATTGAATGGTGTGGATTGTAGCCAGGCATTATCATGCCTCTTTCTGCCTCAAGTTAGCCCTGCTGTGACTTATCTGTGAGATTCAGCTAGGCTGGTGGAGAAGGAATCTTGTCAGACTTGAGGGAGCTTTCAGCCTAGTGGCAGAGAGTAATAGCAGTTCTACAGGGCCCAGCAGATCTGTCCCAGATATATGTTTTTTTTCTTGAGTTGATATTAAATCCTACTTCATCTGACTAATGAAGGATGCATCAAAATTTGCACATAATGCAGATGACAACCACTTTAATGCTTTCTTGAGTAAATTTATCTTTAACAATGTGATCTAATAACTGCTTGGAGGAGCCCTACTAAGAATCGCGATTTTGCAGGAGTCAAAGGGGGTAATTCTTGACAGAATTGCAGTTTTGTCTGATGTATATTCTAGTGTGTGAATCGTACACAGTCACCTTGGGAGTGGGGACTTGGAAGGAAGGCTCTTAGCTGCTTTTTGAGAGGAGGGATGTGGGGAATTGGAGATGGAATTGGGAACTGGAAGGCTGTGATAGAGGGGCTAACACAGTTCGGGGAGGAATCTAGTGTCTCCTACCATGGCACTGGCGTCTTTAAGTCTCCTCTCTCTGGTGGTATTTCATACGCATGTGCTTTTATTATCTGAGGCTAAATGGCAGAATGTAGCATCATAGAGAGGGAAGTGTACAGGCTGTGGGAAGTAGTGGGAGATAACTGAGGTTGTGAAAGAAAGCTTATGAATGTGTGTAACATCACTGATTTTTTTTCCTTTTGAGTCTGAATTACATTGGTGGGTTTCCATATACATTCCTGTCTCTGAATTAACAAAAGTGTTTGGTCTGTGATTGTGTGTGTATATTAGAATATACACACAAATACCACAAAGTACATTTTTGTACTGAATACATGTACTCAGTGCTGCTGTCAGCCTAACACATATTGATCATTAAACCTCTCTTGATTCTCCTTAGGCGAAGGGTTATGTGAGCAGGGGCCTCCAGGTCCTCCCGGAATTCCAGGACAACAAGGCTTTATGGGGGAGCGAGGCCAAAAAGGTGCCATGTCATGGAAATGTTTTTTCTCTTCTTGTTAAAGCTTGTTTAACAGTTTAAAGCCTGCATTAGATAAAGAATAAACGGTGTCTCTTCCCAGTAGGGTTGGGTGCAAATTTTATATGTTTCCATATAAGAAATCTGGTTTTTTTGGACATGGGTTAGTCCTTCATGTAGTGTAAAAGCACAGGAATCTCAAACTGTCTGAGAGTATAACCTATTTGAATGGCCTCGTGCAGATCATGATTAAAGTAAAATGGAGCTTCAGGTTTATGAGTACCTTCCAGGTAGATAGAAACTACCTCCATGTGAAAAAGTTTTATACTTACTTCATGGGTAAATTTGACATTATTTTGTGGAAAGCGACATGGAAATTATAAATGTAAGATTCATAATTTGAATCAGTCAATCTAGAAGGAGTTTATCTGTTTGTTCTCTAACCAAAAGAAAGACATCTTTAATGTGTATCCTTGTTTCCAAAAAGACAAACTTGCAATGAGGATGCTGATATGGGTAAGTGAGAATCTTTTCCTAGCTCAACCGTGGACATCTTAAATGACTTTGAGCATCTCACTTGATTTTATACTCCTTTCAAACAGAAGTATTTTTTTCTCATGGAGATTGTAAGGTTTAGTTAATTAACCCAAATTAAATGTTTAGCTAATACAATGATGAACATCATAGAAAAGTCTGTGCATGAGTGAAATTCCTAAACTTCTTGAAACAGGTCATTTTATTAATGAAATATGTTTAGCCTATTGTTAGGTCAGCTGTGTTTAATAAAACTGTCTCAGTAGTTATTTTGCCCTCTTGGAGTTTAACTAAAGTTTTGGATTCTGGTGTATTGTTTTAAAGTTGTAGTTCGAAGTGTCAAATACCTTCTTTCTGAGGTAAATCTTTTGCTGAGAAAAAATCCACAGTTTCATTCCGGATTATTGAAAGCACGCAAGACTGTTGGTTGTCTGATCCCTAGCAACCAAAAAACATGAGTTTGGCCTTCATGGGAGAAGCCTTCTAAGATTTAAGATACCATAAGACTCCCTAAAATTGTCATTTTGGACTTTATATTATAGATCATTAACAAGAAAGCAACTGCTGTTGAGCTGGATTTTTTTAATGTTTTCTAAGACTTAATGCTCAAGTATGCTTTTTTAATGCAACTCTTTGTAGGTGATCAAGGAGACACATGCTTCAATTGCATAGGAACTGGAATATCTGGGCCTCCTGGGGAGAGAGGACCTCCAGGACCTCCAGGTAGTCCAGGTAAAGCTGTAATCATCACTATTTTGCTAAAAATATTTTATAAAGACACTTTCATATTGTGTGCAACCTCAGATGCACACAATACCAACTCTGATATATAGGTTCATGTCCCATTTTGCCCAGCTGAGGTTGAAACAGGCTGGACACATGTAAAACTATCACTCATTTTTGAAAATCTGGCGTTCCAAAAAAATTATCTGGTCAAAGACAGCCTTGTGCCTATTGAAGGTGAATGGCTTGCTATAGATTTAACTGAAAGACAGAGAAATTAATTTCTACTCCTTCCTATTCCTCAAATGGTAGAGGAGCTGGAGCTTTTTGAAGGTGTGACGTTCTTTCTGACACTACTGATTTAACTTAGAGTTACAAAATTTGTTTTGCTCAAATAAAATCAAGCTGTTCCCTGCCCCCCCCCCCAAAAAAGGCAGACTATACCTTGCCTGGTTTTAAAAGGACTTGGCTATTATACTCTGCAAACAGTGTGCTTGATATTTACAGCTTCTACTGTTTCTTGCTATTGTTTTATCTTTTTCTGCATTACTCAGGTTCTCCTGGTTTTCCTGGACCAAAAGGTGAAAAAGGCCTTCTTGGATTAACTGGCCTTGTAGGACCACCAGTAAGTGGTATTCTACACTTCTTTCTTCCTACACCAGTGTTATGTTCTGCTGGGAAGATAAAGCGTCTCATTTGTCTTATACATTTGGTAGATCTGTGCTCAGTAAATGTGAATTCTATGTCTAATACTTCTTTTTCGTCTCTAACTACTTTGAACCTGTAATTCTTATATTATGCCAACCTCAGAAGGGAGGTGAAAACAACCTGAAAATGCTTTTTTTTTTTTCTTTTTTTTTTCTCCACTCAGGGATTTCCAGGGCCCCCAGGTGCCCCTGGGAGACCTGGTCCTAAAGGAGATCCAGGGGATGTCCTGACTTCTCCAAGAATGAAAGGTGACAAGGGAGATCCTGGCTTCCCAGGACCTCCAGGTCTTCCTGGCATAGATGGCACTCCTGGACGAGATGGACTGCCAGGTCTGCCTGGCCCTAAGGGGGAACCTGTGAGTTGCATTTTATGCTGTCTTTGTTTGGACAGATGGTTTGGGAAGTCCTGGATGCGTTTGGAATAATGCAGATAGGAGGACTGGCCAATGCACTTTTCTCTGAATGTGAGTAATGAAATAATTGTCTCCAGTAGATGCCAATCTAGTAATGATAGACAGGGTAGTCTCTACAATCTGTCAGTGCCTCTCTAAAAATAAGCTGAGAGACTCCTCTTGGGCAGCAACAGATAGGCCCTTCTGCTGTTCACCTGTGTAGCTCAAAGAATTAAGTAGCCAGATTTGGACCTTATCTCTAGCATGTTGGTAAGATGTTGGTAACCTAATGGCCTTGGAAGTTAGAAGGACGGAAACTACCAGAGAGTTTCAAAACAGAAACAGTGAAACACTTTACTCCTTTCCTAGTAAATACATGCTGTTCTTTCCCATCCTGCTCTTCCTCCTCTTCAGGGCAGTGTTGCATTCAAAGGAGAAATGGGAATTCCAGGTGACCCAGGAATACCAGGTCTTCCTGGAGACAAAGGACTTCCTGGACCTCCTGGTTTTGGTCCCCAAGGTTCACCTGGTGAAAAGGGCATCCAAGGTGTATCAGGTCGTCCAGGACCTCCCGGAGTTCCTGGTGAGTTAATCTCTGTGTGTTCTTGAACAAAAGCTTTACAACCAAGTTGTGTCCATTTGGCTCTGGAAAGTTCTTAGAACATTGTGCTGGCTTTTAAGCTTTACTCAAAAGCAGTAAAAGACTGCATTTATAAGCTCCCTTACTGAAGGTTACCACAGAATCACAAAGTGAGCAGAATTTGTACCTTAGCTATAGGCACTTAACTCATCCTTGCCCTGACCTCTAGAGAAGTTTCTCCTTGATTTACTGTAGTGGAAACACACTGCAACTACCATCTGGCTTAAGCTTAATGGTGGGCAGTGTGACTGCACTGTTGTGCCCTTTCTTCAAAACAAAAGTTTGCTTTGAACAAGTCTGCTTTAAAATTGAACACTTCATTGTCAACTACACAGATTATGATCAAGTTCTACTCCTGTCAGCTATGGAACATGCTGTTCACATGATGGTACCTAGGAGGAAGCTAAAAAGTGACTTAAAGAAAACTGTCTTAATATAAGCAATGCCTCTAAGCCAATAAATGCTGTATAGGTTTCAGGTGGGGTATAACCTGCTGGATAAAGTTTTGCTGGTGTTTAAGTTCTTTGTAAGCTTGGGATGTGGCTAACATCTTTTCTTTCTGCTCAGAAAAGCAAGAGAGAAAAGAGACTCCCATTGAGTGATGCATATTTCCTCTCTTTGGTCTCAGGTCCAAAAGGTGAACCTGGTCAGACTATTACAGAACCAGGAGTACCTGGCCTCCCTGGTCCTCCAGGCAGAAATGGTGACCCAGGTCTTCCAGGTAAAGCTGCAACTAGATGTCCAGGGAATTGCAAGAGCCTTTCTTTCTGATTGACTCTTGATAATTACACTGATTTTCTTCTTTCTACAGGGGATCCTGGTCAGCCAGGTCAGCGTGGCCTGCCAGGCATCCCAGGTGTGAAAGGAGAGCCAGGTATTCCTGGCATTGGACTTCCAGGTCCACCAGGCCCAAAAGGTATGTTTGCAGCCAAGTATTGGCTAAAAATGGGGACATTTTGAGAGTTGTACCTCTTCACTTTGTTCTAGTCAATTAACTTACATCTTTAACAGGATCTTTTAAAAAAATGTTTACCTTGAAGTTATCCATCTTTATATTCTGTCAGAAGCATCTGGAAAAAACTCTCCTGAGCTCTTATTTCTTTGTCCACTGTACTATTCCTTCATGGTAGCTTACATTTTTCAATAAACCATGGACACAAAAGCATATTGGAAAAACTTTGGAAAATGATGGAAGTTTGGGCTTGACTCATTGTCAATAAATGATCTCCACATGCTGTCACAAGATTTTAATATTTCTGGTGTGAACTGTTTGTAGTTATTATGAGAGCACAGAGGATGGGGAGTGCCCCCTTCTGAGAGGAATCACAGATATCCTCTGTGGCAAAGACTGTATACTCAAAGTCATCTTAGCCAAATAGGTGCTCCTCAAGTATGCTTGAGCTAGCACAGAACCTCTTTTCAGAGATTACTTTTCATGGTCCCCAAGTATTTCTGGAAGAGCTGTTCTAATGCTCTCTGGCATCCTCTCCTCTGCTGCCCTAACCTCTATGTCATGTGTAGGTTTCCCAGGTACTCCAGGCCCCCCCGGAGCTCCGGGAACTCCAGGTCGCCCTGGTCTAGATGGACCTCCTGGACCACCTGGTTTCCCAGGACAGAAGGTCTGTGTTTGCTTGTTTACTGTAAAACTTCACTTTCTTGGAGGTTCTTATGCATAAGTGGGAAGTTCCTGGGGAGGATTTTGCCTCTTCTGGTCATCTTTTCATGGTGGAAAAGTCACATTCTATATCTGAGGTTTGACCAAGAGTAGGAAAAAAAAAATTGAACTATAAGATACTGGTAATTTTTTCTTCTCTACTTTAACATTTTCAAGAGAGGATAAACTTGGAACCTTCTTTTTTAAATTTTACTGCTACAGGGGGATCGTGGATTTGGAGTTCCAGGACCACCTGGATCCCCAGGACCACCAGGCTTAAAAGGAGTTCAAGGGCCCAAAGGTGATACTGGCTTCCCAGGAAACCCTGGTCTCCCAGGAAGAGCAGGTTTTGATGGAACTCCAGGGCCCAAAGGTACAGAGAGCCTTTTCTGTTCTCTGTTGAACTCTAAACACTGCAGACATGCTGGGAGTCCTATGGCAGTTAAATATAAGCAGTGCTGATTTTGGAACAATTACGTCAGGATCCCTTCTTCCAAAGTATAGACCCTGCATAAATGGAAGTTTGTGTTCTCAAAAGGCAAGCAAGCAAGGGAATAAATAGCAATTTGTGGGTTAGTACCTAAAAGTCTTTCATCTAGAGACAAATTTATATCAAAGTAGATGTAAAACAATAGGACAACTGCCATTTTCATGCCCTCTGCTTCTACATGCAGAGTGTTAACAGTTCACAAATTGCTACTGTTAATTGCTGCCTGTATTATACTGCAGAGTGTGCCTGGTTTGCTAGATAGCATCTGTTGGGTTAGACATGGATTATGATGCAAGAATGTGTCTCTGTGTAGTCTAGAAATGTAAACTGCATGCATTCCGTGCAGAGTGAGAGCAAATCTCTGGTTTGTCTTTCAGAAATAGCTTTCTGAAGTGTGTGGTGTTTGGTTTTTTTTTTATCCTGTGTCAATTTTATATTTGGTTACATCCAAGGATCAGATTTCAAGTACAATGTGAAGGCACCACTCTACTTCTGAAAGCAAGTATCTCTGACCTGAGTTCACTGTTGAACTAAACAAGAGTGTTCTTTTAGGTGACCCTGGACCAAGCGGACCACCAGGACTTCCAGGCCCACCAGGCATCCCCGGTATTGGTGGCCAAGGTCCACCTGGACCTCCTGGACCTCCAGGACCTGTTGGTCCACCAGGTAAAACTCACATGACTTGTACTCTTTGGTTATTTCTGACATATACCAAGCGGTACATGGGACATTGAAGGTCCCAGTGAACAAATAGGCAAGGAAGGACAGAGACTTTATGTCTGTTGGCTTGACTGTCTTGCCAGTCAGGTCGGCAGAACTTTGTACATCACGTTTGTTACTGAAGTCAAAAGTGGAATTTCATTCAGCTCTGCCTTTTACACAAGTTAGAGAGGTCTCAAGGATTAAAAGACTGCTTTTGGGAGAGGACTTGGAGTCTCACTGCCTCAGCAGGTATTCTAGGAAGTGTTGTAGTAACAAAACCTATAGGAAGGTACATTTATTACAATACTCTTTAGGACAAGACAAAAAGGGGCAATGTCACTGCAGAGGTTTTGGGGATACAGAAGAGGAGGAAAGTTGCCTTTAGCTGTGTGTACTGTGCTGTCTTTGGAAAGAAACATAAGTACACCATTACAGAGCTTTCAAACGGCAAGATTGTTTTTAACTTCGGAAGTTGTTTTCTGGCTTACCAAACTATTCCAAATTCACTGGGTGAGAGGTATTTTTAAATAACTAGAAATTTCATTACTGGGTTTGGAAAACAGGTAAACAAACTCCTATTTAGTGCTAGTGGTCCTCTCTCTACTTACGTGGCAAGTACAAATTCAGGGGGCTAATTCAGGTTCTCCCTGACATTGGTAGGCACTTTTTTATTATTTTCAGTGGAAGCTGAAGCACAATTTAACTCAGTTAAGGGGAAAGGGAGGAAAATACGAGTATTCCAAACTAACTGGTTCTTTATTTTGACAAGGAGAAAATATTCTCCAAGCATTGATTGTGTTAATGAGAACTTCTCAACAGAAGATGTCATACAAATTCATCTTGTTACAAGCACACCTGGAAAAGAGCTTCAGAATTCCCCCTACAAAAACTTCTGAGTTCTGGGGTTCATGATTCCATCAAACACTTTGTTCGGCAAAACCAGGAATTTTATGAGACCTGATAGGTTTAAAGTAGATTAACAAAGTAGAATCCAAGCATTGTGATAATCAGGAATATGTCTCAAAACAGAATTTGATTGTCTTTTATCTAAAATGACTGCTGACGGATGAAGATAGGAACTTGTTCCATCTCTGTGCACAAAGGGTACATGTGCATGCATGTACATCATTGTATTCACAAAGCTTGTTTAGGAAAATTTCTTTTTCCCTACACTCAGTGAATGGGCTTGCTGTGCACCAACTCCTGACGTTGCAAATGCGTGGCAGTTACCACAGTTAGAGTATTCTCTGTGGATGTGAGCATGCCTACAGCTGAAACATTTCAAAACCCATCTGTTTCTTGCCATGCCTGTACGACTCTTCACATCGCATGTCTGTGACCTACACTTCTTGTGTTTCTGCGTGCCAGCACTGGGGCTGGCATTGCACACAATGCATGCTGGAAAATTCATGGCCGGCTGTGAGAGCATGGGTCACAGGATGGCTGATCTTGCTCAGATCTTTATGAAACTGGAGCTGAGATCCAGCAAAGTGCTTAACTTAAAGCTAGGCAAGTGCTTGAGTAAGTGGGCCCAGGGTGCTTAGGGGTTCTGTTTAGGTTATTACTGGGTCATGTTTAAGTATGTTTTTTTCACTAGTTTCCCAATTGGGGAAGGAATATGCGGTATCACCAACAGCAAGCCTTGAATGTGCTCAGTGTTAAGAGCTAGGGACGGAAGTGGTGTGAACAATGAGCACACAGGTTCCCTGAGCCAGTAGGTGGGCTCACTGCCTAACCGACTGTGCTCACTATACTGTCCTGAATTTAAAGTTGTATTTGGGACTGAACCGAGTCAGAAAGCAAACTTGGGTTTGTTTGCTGGGGAGAGAGAGTTTTAGTATGGGGATTGAATGTTTCATTCAATCCATGTTCTTTTTTGTCTTTCTGTAACGTTTCTTCAGGTGTTGGCCAGAATTTGATTTCATGTGATCACTGATTTATTCTGCAAAATATCTATTTTGACAAATGCAAAAATATTACTAGTGTCAGTGGATTGAAATGGTTATTGTTTTGCTCTTCATGTCTGTGCTGACTAATTATCATGGCTACTAACAGTATGATGGCTCTGGAATCTAGTGCATGGTTGAAGTTCCCACTGGAGAAGTCCGTGTCATTTCTCTTGGCATTGCTAGTTGTCTGGTTTGTGCAATGTGCCTAATGCTCCCATCACCCACGCCTTGGTTTTTTTTCTGTCTTACCAGTATATTTTGACTCTGTTCCTTTATGCAAGTAGAGTAACATTTCTGAAGCTTTGTTTTTCAGGTAATTAGGCAAATTCTTGAAAGCATTTCCCTGTTCAGATTTTTCTTTCTTTGCACCACTATTTCTTCCAATTGTTTGCAGCACCTCAACATCATTCTTTTTTTAAATATACGTCAAATTACTCTAGAATTTATTGGGTTGTCTGTAATACTGTTAAGTATGATACAGTCAGAGATTTAAGAACCAGAAGGGAAATAATGTGAATTTCTATTAGAAAAGTATCTTTACCAGCTATCCTAGATGGTGAAAAAGTTTGTCCTATTACTAGATTATGTATGGTTGTCCCATTTTGTTCCTCTTGCTGATAGAGACCCCTTACACACAGAATATGTGCAGTCCCTATCCATCCTCTTTATTGTTTTTTCTCTGCAAAGTAAGCAGTTCCATGCACATGACACCATAGTTTAATGCAGCGGTAAGCATTTGCCAAAGAGGAGCATGCTTAATATTCACAACTGGAAGCCTACAGCCTACAAAGTCAAGAAAATTTTATCTGCCTTTTTAGCATGCAAAGAGCAAATCCTGATATCACTCCTAAACTTATTTTTGCAGTCAAGAGTAGGGATTGCCATCTGTTACAGTGTAATAGTGCCTTATTCATGGGATTTTGACTTTGTGTGTTATCATAATCTCAATAGAGAGACTACACTAGAGCATGTAACATGCAGTACACCATCTCTGCAAGTGTAAGGATGTAAATTCATGTAATRGAAATGGAAGAAATAAAAAAATATATTTAATTATATTTTTGTGTTATAAAATAGAAGCATCTTTTGAAAATCCCTGCCTGGAGGGGTTTACAGTAATGTAATTCAGATCAACAAGAAGTTAACTGGTAGGTTGTGCTCTGGTGTTTAAAAGGCATCCAAGCCTGTATCTGGTAGTTATGGTTTTGTGTAAGAAGCAGTTTAGAAAAAGAGTTTATTCTTCAGTTGCAAAGAGATGGCTAGATAAGGGACGAATTTTTTTTTTTATGAGATTATATCATAGTATTTGAAAATATTTCACTTGATTTCTTGTTTCTGCATACAATGGTGGCTGCATTTGGAAAAAGACCTCCAAGTTTCCTTACAGTCTGGTTTCTTTTAACTGCATTAGTGTTGTATTCCTCGTACTTAGATCTGTTTTCAGTAACTTTAGGGTAGGTTTTTTGTTTTTTTTTTTGTTCTAATCTGTATGTGCTTTGTTTTGTTTCCTAACTTAACGACTATTACAACTCCTTACTGCTACCTGTCCCAACTTCCTGATGAACTCTAACTCGTTGGCTTTTGAACCTCAGGTTCCCCAGGTACTGTGGTTTCTTTACCAAAGACTTTTCTTAACTTCAAATTTAAGAATTATCTTTTGGTCAACTACATTTCAAGAGTGAACATCATCACTGATATACTGCACTGAAGGCAAACAAGCTGTCTGCTTGCTTCAGCAGTGCCTTGGGTTCAGTGTTGTTAATATTAAACAATACTGAGCAGGTTTTGATAATTCATATTTTTCATTCAGAGGAATTTAATGCAATGCAAAATTTTGCTATCCTTGAAAAATATTCAGCTTGACATTATCCTAGAATATAGTAAAATGGAATCATTAATGGAAATGTACTTGTAAAAATCACTATACTTAATAATAAAATACAAACTAATCTAATAAACCTTGCTTTTTTTGTTTTTATTAGCAGACTTAGATGATTGTTGAAAAGAGAAGTTGTTCTTTTCCTTTCGATAATTTATTAAATTGCATTTGCTACAACTTGATAAAATTTCAGTAGTGTTTCTCTTTAGGAAAATACAGCCTTTAACTCCTGGGAAGCCATGAATATACATGGCTTTAGAAGAATTGCAGACTTTCCACCAGTACTAGGAATATATTGTAGATAAAACTTAGCTGTTCCAACAGTACCATGCCCAGAGACACACAAACCCCAGTCTTGCCTTACTTTTTGCTAAAGGATTGTGTTTTAACTACATTGTCTAGGGTTGCAGGGCATTCCAGGAGAGAAGGGGGATCCAGGTCCTCCAGGCTTCGATGTTCCTGGTCCTCCAGGTGACCAAGGAACTGCAGGATATCCAGGACCACCTGGTCTCCCAGGGCCTCAGGGTTCACCTGGACCACCAGGCCGGGATGGAATACCTGGATTTCCAGGTAAGTTCACATTTGTTACCTGTGGACAAAAGGCAAACTGTAATTACAGGTGGATTTTCTTTATCCTTGGGCATGCCAGCTTAATGAGCTTCACTCTTTATCCTATCCATTTAAAGTTGGATACATGTAACTTACGTTTCACGCTTAATTTTTTTTTTAACTATAATAAAATTTGTTGCATTAAAATCCTTGTCACCTCTTCACTCCTCCCCTTTACTCTGATACAAATGTTCTCCACGTTATTCTGCTTCATAAATTTCAAACACGAGTTCGATTATCTTTGCAATACTTTTTTAGTTTATTTTTGATATATTTTTTCTAGCCACTGATTTAGAAATAATTCTTTTTAAGAAGGTAATTGCAAATACTATCAGTTTGATTCAGCTCGTAGTCTTAAACATTAATTTCCTTATTCTGTGTGTCAGAGTATTCAGTTAAGACAGCCTGTTTCTCCCTCCGCAATAGAAATCGCAAAATTTAATTCTGAGAGTCTCTCTTTGCATAGATGGGACAATACAAAGTTTCTGTAAATAGTATATTTATAATTGTCTTTTTGGTTTTCAGTAAATACAAGTTTGCTTTAAAACAAGTATTTATGTTTCAGGTCTAAATGGAGGTCTAAGCTCCTACTGAAAAAAAAAACCAGTGCAATGCAAATTTTCTTCTCAGGACTTAAGTATGAAAAAGTTGGTACTGCCTTCAGGTGTAGTTCCATCTGGTCTAGATCTATAGAAGAACTTAGTGCTTGTAATTGCCTTAAAGCATCTGTCAGGCTCTATATGCATGTGCTCGTTAATAGTACCGTAGAGATGCAGGGAGGTACAAGTATTGATAGGTTTGGGGTTTTCGTTCAGACTGACACTGGTGATTCAATGTATTTAGGTGCCAAAGGCGAGATGGGTGTCATGGGAGCCCCTGGTCCTCCAGGGCCTCCAGGAACTCCTGGAAGAAATGGCCTTCCTGGCTTGAAAGGTAATCTTTATTTAATCCTCCCCTGAACAGAATGCAGAAGGCTGATTTCTGTATCCTGTGTGGAAAGAGGCTTCATAATAGTAACATCTAGAATTTCATTACTGGGGAAATGCTTGGGTTATCTTCTTGACTGTGCTGATGTTCAGAGGTGCTTTGCAGCTTCAAGCCATAACGTTTTCACTAGTTTTTTTAAGGATGTAATGAAATGTTAGCTATTTTAAATATGTGACCTCTGGATTGGTGGCAGTGAAATAGGGCCATATTTCTGTAGTATGGTGTAAAGTCTGCTTCAAACAGAAAAGAATCAGTAGCTATGGGTTGTGAAGTCATCCAGATGAGCTCTATATGCATCACAGAGAAATGTGTTCTTTTTACATTCTTTCAAATCCTTCACTGGAGGTTAATTTTGAAAGAGTTTGGTAGGAAAAAACCCTCATCTCCCTGTAACAAGGAGGCTGTGAATCCAAAGCTGCTATAGCCATTGCAACTCCTCCATGATAGTGGTACAGTATGGTGGGGCTCTCGGAGCACTCTCAGTGTGGGCCAGACAGGCAGCTGTTTCCTCTGAGCTGGGCTGATCAGAGCTGACCAGATGCCTTCTTGCACCATACAGATGTTCCTATGCAGTCCCCTTGCTCAGCTTTGCTCCAGGGCTTAATGTACTATAGAGAACTTTGCATAAACTGACTGCTCATTCAGTAAACTCCACCTTCATGAATAAATCATGACCTCCCTATGTAATGAAAAGCATCAGAATTATATTAGCCTACCCTATGGATTATATTTTTCCCTTTTGTTGTCTGTCCCTGCTGTAGGCAATAATGGATTACCTGGTCAGCCAGGACCTCCTGGACCAGTAGGACAGAAAGGCATCAAAGGTGAAGCAGGCCTGCCAGGCCCTCCTGGGAAAGTTGATCCAAAACAGCTGGGAGCAAAAGGAGAAAAAGGCGAACCGGGTGTTCCAGGTACAGAGCTCTGCACATGGCTGTGGGGTGGGGTTTGTCTTCTCTAGATAATAGTGACCTGTGACTGAATCTATTATAGTTCAGTCTTTCTTATGGAAGAAATAAACTCAGAATAAAGAGCAAGATTCTGTTATCTTATTTTAGGCTATTTTTAAAAAATGATTATACAATCCAGTTACTCTGTATAGTTAGTTTGCAATGTCCTCGTTCATTAACTGCTACTATTATATGGCATATATTATAATAGCACTAAGGTGTTCTCACCAGGATTAGGGTTCAGTCTTCTAGGTGTTACGATGAGAGATGGTTGTCAGGGCTGCTGTGCTGGCTGCATTCCTGCTGTCTCTCAAGCCCTTAGGCCTTTTTCTTGTAGGATGGAACTGCACAGGTCACCTACTCATGCATTGCCTCTGGATTCCCCTTTTGGGTGTCTCTTCAAGCTACCCTTAGCTGAGCTAATGTCATCTCTGGCTTTGCAGAGTCTGTTCTCATGTGTGTTTCTACTCAGGAAGTTGGAAGTCTGGGAGGTTTTCACAGCTCACTCAAGTCTGCTTGCTCGCTCGCTTTCTCTCTCTCTTTTTTTTTTTTTCTTTAAGGTGTAAAAGTTCAGATGTCTCCTTTGAACTCTCATTTAGTCTTGAGAAGAGTAAAAATATTCTACCCTAGGGAGAACCTGAATGTCTTTCACTAATGTTGGCCCAGCCGTTTTTGTGCTTGCTTACTTACTGTATTAATTTCTGTGAAGCCTAGGTAAGATCTTAAGACACTTAGCGCTTCCTTTTTTCTCTATTAAATTAGAGCTGTGGAGGGTAGATTTAACTATGCCTGCAGGACAGCACAAAGTAAGTGTATGGGATGATAACCACATAGTTTTTGTAAAAAGTAATGCAGATATTTTAGCAGATTTTTATAATGTCTCAGTCCCAAAGTGCTTCCTGTGCAGCAAGAAAATTGAAAATGTGTATGTAAATAATCTGAAAGAATGTACAGGGGTTAGCATGGAGTCTGCTCATCACCGAAAGACAGTCCCTTCTGGGTGAAGTATACCATTAGTCATAAAGCTGTTTCCTCTATTTACAGCATATTGTCCCTGTTCTGTAGTCATCTGAAACTTTCCAGAAGCAATATTTTGTGTTCTGTGATACTTCCTCCTGGCTAAGCTAAGGGGGGATTGTAGTTACTGAAGAAAAATCTCTGTTTGGAATTTGATTCACATATGTATACATCCAATCATTTAATGTACAAAAAAAAAATAGTAGTAATAATGATAAAATGCATCTTTTGCCTTAAAGGTATTCCTGGTTTATCAGGACAGAAAGGTTATCAAGGTCTCCCAGGTGACCCCGGCCCACCAGGACTTAGTGGCCCACCAGGTCCACCAGGATTGCCAGGTAAGTAAGCAAGGTGTTAAATGGACAGTTTTGATATGTAAAAATTTGTATGCATTTTGATACTGTGGGGTTGGGGTGTAGATCAAGATATGCCTAAGCAAGGCCTAAGGATTTACACTTAAAGCTGCAGCGCAGCTTTGGGAAATTTTAAATCATTATCCAAACAGCATGCTTCAAGCTCTTTCCTCCTAACATGCCCCAAAGCAGTTTTGAGTTATTGATTCCTCTGAAGATTGGGATTGCCTTTGGGATGACTGGAAAAGTGCTTGCTTCTTGGATAAGCAACAAGACTTGCCTCTTTTGCATGCTTATTTCTTATATTATTAGTCACACTTTGCATAATGAAGATATTGTGAAGGCTAGCTGGATGTCACAGCTTTGCTTTCAAGAATTTCAGGGATTAAGAAAAAATAACTGTTTCACAGTACTTCTTCCTACAGCTATAACAAATCATCTGAAATCTTGACACTTTGCTCACTGTTTTCTGCCAGTAATATGAGGATGTAGGTCTTGCTCTAGATATCTTGTTGAGCTTTGGGAATTTTCCTAACCATCCAGGACTCAAACTAGTTTGAGCATTGTAGGTCACATTTAATTCCTAAATAGAAGCTACTGAATAACTGTTGCAGATGAGGAAGAGATAATGTTCTCATTCTGCAGAACAATTCATGAGAGACTGAGTCACACTGGTACTAGCTTATTTCACATGGTTTCTAAATCATACTCGGAGATTTGACCCATTTCATTAGAGTAATCTCAAGAACAAAGAAGAAGATGTCCTAATAAATCTTCGCTCAGAACAAACAAGTTTAAAACTACTTCAGTACAAATGGGCAGAAAGTGTGCTGGAGCAGTTTGAGGCCCAGAGCAACTCCAAATACTTAACCTCTGTAATTAGGTGATGACCATATTCATATGAGAATGCATGAATATCAGAAACTTTTAATTATTCATTAATTAATTAAACATGCAACTTTTCTAGGCATCAAGGGAGACACAGGACTTCCTGGGCAGCCAGGACCAACAGGACCTCCAGGGTTAAAAGGTGCCATGGGAGAGATGGGCCTTCCAGGTTAGCTATTGTGCTCATATTTTATTTAATTTTGGCCGGTGCTTCCCATATAATACAAAGGTGGATCTGCTTGTGTGCAGATTTGCTTATATATCTAAGAATATATTTAAACATGAAGGATACATGAAGGACATGTAAAGCCCTATACACATATTTGTTGAAATAGTACAGAAGAAATTGGAAATACCTATTAAAACAGAAAATTCAAACAGTAAATATATTGTAAATATGCATTATTTTTAAGTACTTACAGACACAGAAATAGAATGATCTACTTTTTTGTAATTTTTCTCCTTTTCTGGTGTTTTCGATTCTCCTCTTGAAACACTTCAGAAAAAGGATGGTTCTGTAAACTCAGCTGTCAAAAGACAGACATCAGGTACAAGCATAAAAGGTGAAGCAGACAGTGAATCCAGTTATCTAGAAAGATTGCTGAAATGAAACTACCAGTTTCTGAGCTTTCTATTACTAAATTGTGCCTAGTTACTAGCAAGAATATTTGAATTATTATTTTTTAATTACAAAATTAAAAGGAAAGCTTGGAAATATCATGAAATAGCCATGAGAGAGTTTAATAATTGTTTTAGTTTTTTTTTTTTTTTTTTTTTAATAAAAGTAAAAAGACAGGTACTCTGTACGTTAGTCCTTTCTAGTAGAGTTTGTGTAATCCGAGTGACTTCTCTAAACAACTGCAGAAGATTTATTTGTATCTATATAACTCATATTTTATGTTTTGGACAGGTCCCCCAGGGATTAAAGGCAGCCAAGGAGTAGGAGGGCGTCCAGGCCAGCCTGGGCCGGCTGGATTTCCTGGATTGAAGGGAGAGAAAGGTGACCCTGGTCTTTCAGACATCGGAATTCCTGGTCCCCCTGGATCAAAGGTACATTTACAAAATTCTTCAATGGAACAATCACGTGAGAAAAGGAGATTTCATGTTGATTTTTTAACTATAACTTTTATATACATATATATATTCACACACACACACACATATACATTTATACACACACACACATATGTGTGTGTGTGTGTATATGTATATATGCATATATATATATATTCTAATTTAAAGATGAAAGTATTTATATATATTTTCATCTGGTTAGAGCAGAAGATGTTACAGACATTCCAAGTTGTGTTCAGTAAGTGGTCTGGTCTGTGCTGACACCTGCTGACATTTTCATAGTTGGTAGGGAGTTATAAGATGAATATCTTTGTTCCAATGTTTTGTGATGCAGTTAATTTTAAAAAGGGTATGACAATATGCATTTAAGAATAAATTACCAAGGAACTGATATATCATGATTACTTCTGCTTAAAATTTAAAAATCTATATAAAACATTTGCACCAAAGTTTGCAAACATTGTCCCCTCTGTCACCTGCAAAAAATTGTTTTATTCAAGAGGTACAGAATATCTAGCAGCCTTCACTGATGCTTTACAAATAATGTTGAGCAGCAACTAATTTAGCAAAAACATGGCACGAGTAAAGCTCCACCGACTTCTTTTTCTATTCTACTTCATTGTGGGGTACTGCATAATCAAAGGATCTTGATTTCTTAAAGTTGATTGGATTTTGCTGCTTTTTTTTGCCATGATCCTCTGTTTTGTTATGAAAATCACTTTGATGCTTTAGGGGGTTGTGTAACTTGGGAGGAGAATGGGCAAAGACAGTAAGAGAATTCTTTTATGTCCCTGCAGCTAGGTAAATAACAGGTGGCCTTATGCTTAGTAAAAATGTTATCTGGGTCTTTCAGGATTGTCAAAAGCAAGAGACCAGGGTTTTGGTTGATTTTATAGATGACCATGACTAAAGTTCTCCTGTTTATTTCGTTTAGTTTCTAATCATCATGCACATAATTTTGTGTAATTTAAAAGATGGCCTAATTTTCCTTCTACTCTTAAAAGCATTACTTAATTATTGTTCATTCCTTGTATCTATGCTTAGAACAATTTTCTGGCTTCATACGTTTGCCTAGAAAACATTGGCGACCCAAATAACTTCTATTAAGATTTGACATTTGTTTATGGCTAAAACTTGTAAAGTTGTCAAGGGGATATGAACATCCAACTTAAAGAAAAAAAAAAATCTAGTAGAGCCCAGCTGATGAACTGAAATGTGTGCGTAACAATCAAGAATTAAATAGGATCAGGAATGTGCAGGTGTATGCAAAATAACTGGACTTTCCTTTCTCGCTTACATCTTCCCTAGCAGTAAAGAGCTAGAAAGTGCTCAATTAAACAGAAGTTGAAGATTTACTTAGGAGAAAACTCTGCTGGTAAACTGACATTGAGGTGTTCTAAGACCAAGATACAATAGTGACAGTTTTAGTGTTACGTTCAAAGTAAAACCTGTCAAAGAAAAGGGAAGACAGTTCTTTAATGTAGGCCAACTTTGGGGAAAAGCTGTAAGAGACACTTTATATACAAATTGTAGAAGCCACTGTTAAAATCTTTACAATGACAATTTTCAAGTAGTCTTTATTACTGTGTGAGACGGTTAGTGTTAACTGGATATAAGGAGAAATGTGCAGAATATAATGGTGACCTTTTTGTGATGGTAAAAATAGGAATATACAAGAAGGACTACCCATATTAAAATGACCTGGTTCTTATTTCTGCTTAATGTTTTCTAGGGTGATCTTGGTTTGCCTGGATATCCAGGCAGTCCAGGCAGCAAAGGTATAGCTGGAAATCCTGGTTTGCCTGGATTTCCGGGCAATCCAGGTGCAAAGGGAGAGCCAGGACTTCCTGGATTCCCAGGTAATTCTGCATTTACACTGAGCTGGAATTTTTTGTCTTTTCCCTCTTGCTCTCTTGCTTTGGTACGCACATCTAAACACAGTGGATAATTGGTGGAGGGCTGCAGCTTCTTTTAAAGGTTTCAAGCAACCTAGTGCCTCTAAGCGTTGTGCTGTTGGAACTGTCACTGCAAGTGTAAATGTGTTGGTACGTCACTTCAGAGTTCCTTCTGAAATTACTCTGAATTACTTCTGAAATTTGCCTTGAGGGGATGCAGTAGTTGTGTTCCCCACTTGGTCATTCGCAGCCGTCAGACTCTTAACTTCCCTGACCCACAAAATACCTATGTTTGGCCCCATGGTTTACCTTCATAAATCAGTAAGGAAGTGTCATCAGGAAAGCTGAGCTTTTAAGAGAGTTTATTATCTATTTAAAAAAAAAAAAACAGGAATGTTCTGAAAAAAAATATTCTGAAACAATGAAATTAGGTTTTGTACTCTTCTTTAGAAATGTTAATAGAGACTGCTTATGAGTATGTGTCCGTTCTTTCAAGTCTCAATTTTATGGTATCCTAGATTTGACTTAAAAGAAACAAGGTTTTTGTCTATGCTGCATTTGCAGCTGTAAAGGCTGTTCCTACAAGTGCGCTTGAGCTGTCTTTAACATAGGAAGGTAGGACATTGACAACAGTGCAGTCACGGCAGCAGGAAGCTTAGCAGAGAACAGAACCTGGCCATGAACCTAAGCGTATTTAACCTGTGTTGCACGTCATGCCTAAAAGACTCTGTTCAGTCAAAATGGTGTATTCAGGCCCTGCCTTGATCCTGTTCCGATGCTCTTCAGAACAGACACACTCCAAGGGATTGATCATTTTTCTTACCTCCCACTCAGTTCATGCTGCAGGGGTGAGAGGAAGGTGTAAATTCTAACCAAAATCATTTTTATTAAGATCCCTTTTCAGTAAATGAAAAGAGGATTAGAGAATGCCTGGCCAGAATGGCCACAGTCCATAATGCTCTCGCTTTGTTGTCAACCAGAAGTACCTGTCTCTAAAATGGTAATTTTCTAGCAGACTGCCAGACTGACTCTGTCCTTCACCACTGGTACTTAACAATTAAGACAGAGTCTTGAGAGTAGCAGTAAGGACACAGTCATGCTAGTATGTTTTGTTTCCATATGTTCTTTATTTTATAATTTGCATGGTCTCTTTGAATGATCAACTGTAAACCTGCAATGTGTGCATAGATACAGTATCTTGATACAATTCRTTCAGTTGTTAATCAGTGCATCTCAGATTATAGCATTTCAAGATCTGCTAAGAAGCCAGTTTTGTGCTGTATTTGATTGAAATGCCTGTACTCTACAGGAACACCGGGAATTCCAGGACCAAAAGGTATCGAGGGGCCTCCAGGTAATCCTGGTCTGCCCGGACCACCTGGGCCAGCAGGTGAGCATAAATAGTACAGCAAAGGTCAGCTGCTTCTGTGAAATGCATAAAACTCCTTTCTTCTTTTTAACATCATGAAAATGTGTGTCAGGGTATGGATGCCCAAACAACAATGAACACACTTAATTCACTGGAACTGGACAGAAAAGAAAGAAGTTTTAACTTTCTTTTCACTCCTTGTGTCTGCTCTCACAGTCATGTCATTAGCTATTGAAACAAGCAGTTAACTGTTTCAGTATATGCAAGCTTTATTTATATTAAGTACTCCAGTGCCTAACCTGTTTTTATAAGAGCAAAATTCTAATTTATCCAAGGGAAACATTAGATTATTTTTATTGAACACTGGCTGCTTAAAAGGTCTTAGGCCCAAAAGCCTTTTCTAAATTGTCAGGAAGAGAGAGAGAGAGAGTGAAAGGTTTTAATTTTAAAATTACATCCTTGTGGATTTGATATTAAAATATTACTCCTTCAGATTCAGTCTTGGGGATTATTTTGGTTGGGGTTTTTTTGGCTGCAGGTAACGCATTACTGTGCTAATGTGTTCTGTCCCCCTTTTAGGTGATATTGGCCGTCCTGGCCCTCCTGGTCCTTCAGGGGAGAAGGGACACCCTGGTCGCGATGGTATCCCTGGACCAGCTGGTCAGAAGGGAGAACCAGGTTAGGTATCCTACCTCATGGTTTTCTCCTCTTTAGGCTGTGTTCTGATGTCCTGCTTTCTCTATTTGATTTCTCCTATTCCTTTACTACCCATGCACCTTCAGAAATTGCTTCTGCGGTTCCCAGCTGCTGAGGGGTTCACAAAGAATGCTGTCAAGCTGCCAGTGAAGAACAGGACAAGAATTTCATCAGCTCTTACATTTTTATTGCCTGAAAATTTTGGACTTGAACACATGCCCCTGTTCCTCTATTCCCTGCTAGCTGTATTGCTTCAGCTCAGCTACAGAATGGATAAATGGTGTAAAGTCTGCCTCAAAGACAGACCCCCCAGCCACAAATGCAAATGTATTAAAACCCAAAATGTGAAAGAGCATCTTGTGAATGGATGGAAGTATTTATTATTTATTAAAGTCACAGACACATTTTGCAGCAAAAACCCTTAGCTCTGGTGTGGGCTGGTGAGTGAATGAGAATCCTGGTAGTCTCAAGGAATCAGAGTTTTAGAGGAACAGCATTTTCATCATTCTGTGCCTCATATTCCTATTCCTGGAGACTTGAAAGTTAAATGTTCGTTATTAGCTGAATTTGTTTCTTTTCAGGTCTGCCAGGTTTTGGGCGCCCAGGACCTCCAGGACTCCCAGGATTATCAGGCAAAGTTTCTCTATTCTTTTTTTAAAAGGGTGAAAGTAAAATATATATATACACCAAAAAAGAGGGACATGTTGCCTGTTTTGCAACAAATGAATGCCATAGCAACAGCTAAGTGAACTTTTTTTTTTCTCAGCAGACCCTTTTCAATTTACCAGAGTGTAATAAAGAGACTCATTACTGACTACTGAATTTTGTAAATCAGCAATTATGCAGACAAAATAAATCCACACAGGATAATTGAGTCTACTGCATTGTGTGGAACTTTGCTTATTTGTCTCGATAAATAAAGCATTCATACAACTGATGACAAATGAAGCTGCTTTGAAAATGCCTGCTATATTTTCAAAAGCAACTTTGCAACCTAAGTTATATTGCTTTTCAGTGGCAGTAAAGCTCATAAATCACTTGGGCTTATTTGAAAGTTTTGCCAGTATGTCTTAAATTTTAGCAGTGTCTCAATAAAAATAATGATGTCGTCTTAATATTGACAGATTTCTCCACAGGGATATAAAGCTCACGAATCATTGCTTGCAAGCTCATAAGCTCAGAGGATGTCTATGAATTAAAGCATCACAGAGTAGTAAAGTGAGACTTAGTCAGGTCTTTTCACATGTCAAAAGCCACATCACTTTTTTTCCTTCAGAAGTTATTAGCCTCAATTCATTTCTGAATTTCTTAGACCAATTTTATAGTGTCTCACTGCACGAAAGAGGTGACTTGTGGCCAGAGTTGCATGTTCTTAAGCAAGAGAGAGAACTGGGTCTGCAAATTGACATTTGGGCTTTTTCATATATAACAGTATTCATAAATACACCTTTTTGGTTTTACAGGGCAAAAGGGTGAACTGGGGTTACCTGGCCCACCAGGACCCCCTGGACTTCCAGGTCTGAAGGGAGAACCAGGTTTCCAGGGATTTCCTGGTCTACAGGGTCCACCAGGTCCACCAGGATTACCAGGGCCACCTCTGGAAGGTCCTAAAGGTAGCCCTGGCCCACAGGGTGTTCCAGGAAGACCAGGTAAGAGTGTGATCCATACCTATCAACATCTGCCAGTACTTCCATATTTTGCTGGTAGGTTATCAGCTTTTAGACTTTCTCAATTTGTTTGGATGGATAAGTTTAAGCCTCATGGTCATAAGGTTTGTTGCCCAAAACGACAATATCTAAAACCAAAACAACCTCAGTTTCTATTAATTTCTGATACCTAGCAGCAAAAATCCAGTGCGTTAATAAACGGGAGATTCTTCGCATGCTGTCACAGCAATCATCTAGAGAGCACGAAATCGACTTTTCAACATCTGATACCTTTGCAGTATGGTCACATGATCAGCAAATGTCATCGCGCTCAAAAAGCAAAAATAATAAATCCCATCATTTAAGAGCCATGAAAATCAAATTCACGTTAGCATCACAGCATGATCAAATTGGATACCTGCCTCTTCATCTCCGTGTCATGTAACATAAATCATTGCTGCATTGTGTCACGTGGCTCCCATGGATTCAGTGCACCATCATGCCGTCTTCATCTTTCCATTCCATGTTTGCATTTTGTTCCTGCACCAACTAATTCTGGGAATGAAAAAATACCATGCTGAGTTAACATTACTGAGCAACTCCCTGGCATGTATTAGAATTTGATTTATATTTTGTGTCATAGAGTGGTTATTTGCATTAAGATACTGCTCTTGAAAAATCAAACTTTAATGAACCTTTCACTCTTCAGGCTCAGGCTTATTGCTGTGTCTTGAGTCTAGAAGTACTTTGTCACCAATAAGACTCATTGCACCTAACATGCTTGACGTTCTCCGTAAAGGAGACAGCACTTTCAAACCAAGCTATTGGTCGATTACAATTTTTTGTTTGCTTATAAATGGAGAAGTGATATTTTTAATTTATTTCCCTCTAACTCAGTTTTTTTCTGTTGTCAAAAGATTTGTTTGGGGAAAATCAGTGCTGCATTAGTGCATTTGTAAAATAGCTGCTACTCATGTATTGATCCCTCTAGATATCAAGGGAGAGTTTAGTTTTGTAGTACACACTTGGAAAGATTTTAAGATTCAGTTTTTCCTTAGGCTTGCTTCTGGTACAGGAGGAGGCAATTCCACTGAAAATAACTGTTTTAGAATGGAATTTTTTCAAAACATTTTCACTAGCACTGGAACTAAGTAATATTTGATTATTCTCAATGGCAGTATGAGCTTTTCTCCTGTGCAAAGTAGGCTATGAACTCATCTATCCTATGTGTGCGTTTGAAGAATGAGTTATTACAAACAACATTTGGCATTGTTATTACACCTTAAAACTGGGATGGTGCTTGCCAACATCATGGGGAGTATGAGGTCTTTCTAGTGCTAGTAAAAATACTTGGATTATGTTGTATCCTAAGCCTGCCTTTTATAATGACTGATGTGGAACAACCCAGTGGGTTAATAATTAACATCCAGTCCCAGTTTCTTCCTGTTTTCTTGTTTAGTTAGTGGAAGGAGGAGGAAGTATCTTTCCCTTTTTTTCCCAGAGGAGCTTACTCCCTGCCATGCAAATGGACTCTAACCAGTCAGTGGAGCATCCCTGCTGCAAGTTGGCAGTCCTGGTTTGCTTTCTACTGTCCAAGTAACCTTGTCCTTTTCCTGCCTACTTGCTCCCTGGCAGGTAGGAGGGCAGGACAAGTAATCCCTGCTCTGTTCACTCTGGTTAGAGTTGCAGCTGGGGCAAGCAGAATAAGTGAAGGGACAAGAGAAGTTGGGATGCGGGACTTTGGCTTTGTAACTTAACAGTGGGCCTGAGACGTTCTAGGTGTCAAGATCTTCCAAAGAGGAGGAGCGTCTATATGCAGGGTGGTACAGTGATGAAGACTTTGGCACAGAAAGCAAACTGCTGTTCCATAAGAATAAGGGCTTTCATTTTTAAAAGCTTTTTATACACAGTTTATCTTCAAACTCTTTAAATTTAAAAAAAAAAAAGTAAAACAGCTAAGCAGCTACTGGTGTATAATAAAACTACTAATTGTCGTTCTATGTGCTGCTTGTAGCATTGGTGGTTTTATGAAGCTTCTAATCCTATTTACACTTCTCTGTATAAATTGGGTTGTAACTAACTCAAATGAGCTGGGGAAGGACAGTGGGACTCGTTTTGTGCGGTTATGAGCATTGGTGAAAAAAACAACCAGTGAGGTTCTGCTCAGCCATGTTTTCTCTCTCTTTCTCTCTCTCTCTCTGACTTCCATTTTTGTTGCATGCAATGTATAAAGCAAAGCATTTGTCTTGCTCGGTTATGCGTGAACTAATGTGGATAAACCAAACTATTATTGCAGTTCTGGTACAATCAGCACTCCAGTCTTTTGTTCCAAATGATAACACAGTCGATTGTTGGAACGCTGATTTTGTAACGTTTCAACATAAGGCAGCTAGTCATAAAAGCAGCTGCGTGGCTGTCAAATTACCCCCCTTCTAAGGACATAAATTCAAAACAGAAGTTGTATGCATATACAATTTGTTGTTGACTTTTAGAAATATTCCAAGATTAGTAAAAATTACGAAGTCAAATATAGTGTAACTCTCTGAATTCAGTTGAGTTGCACCTAGAACAAATGTGGACTGATGACGTTGGGAGGGATTTGTTAATAGATGACAAAATGAAGCAAATTCGTAGGGCAACACAACGATGTTGTTACTCCACTTGTCTATTTTTCATTGCTAGGAATAATAATAGTTTGGTGTTTTGAATACTGTATCTAAAGGAATATTGAGCTAAATCTAAAAAGCAAGGTTTAGTTGAATATGTTAGTTTGTTGATATTTCTAACAATTTTGATGTTTTTCCCCTTGTTCTAATGATGACCTTGGTGAACTCTGACCCCTCCTCCCAGGTCCCTCAGGTTAGCCCCTTAACTCCAAAATAATAACTTTGCATGAAGGTGAATGTATATACTTTTTTAGTGTCTAAAGGTAGATATGCTGAGTCATTTTTCMAACCTGCCTTTTAACCTGTGGTAGAGAAGAAGAGCCCCGGAGCTGGCTTTCAGCCTCTTCCTCCACGTTGCTGTAGGACTGACCCTGGAAGGGCACAGTGTTGCTCTCTGCATGACGGAAGATCATGTGGGTCCACATTTGCAACGCTATTTTATAGAGTGCCCCTGACTGTGAAACTTGTTTTAGCATATTTATTCACAATGCACTTGAAAATAATACATACTGTTTTTCCTGTTTACCAATACGCATATTGTGCTGTCCTCCCACACCTTTGCTATTGCTTTGTGTAATGGTGTTTTGCAGCTCAGGCAAATGACAGTATTCATTTTTCTAACACCTGCTGCTGTTGATTTTGGACACTGTGACGTGACATAAGCTAAACAAATAAGATCTGCTTTTATACCAGTGCGAGAGTGTCCCCAGGAAAGTGGCACAGAATGACAGTAATGCTTTACATTCCGGCTTAGATCGTTGTAACTTGCCCATGTACAGAAATCCCTGTTTCTGTTTTTTTTACTTCACCAGCACATGTTTAGAGGAACTGAGGGAAGCTCCTCCTTTTTCACGTATTACTTTAATCCAAATGAAGCATACAGCCCTCTCCTCCTTAACACAGGGGAGGAGAAACAGGATTGGTAAGAACGGGGTTATTTTCACAAGCTTATCTTAAGCTTAGTGTATCAGCATGGAGCACAAGCCAGCCCTTGGGAAGATTCTAACATCTGCGTCTAGACTGAAAAATGACTCTGTATATCTATTTAATAATAATGAAATCTTTAAGTTTTGCTGTGATGACTGTTAGGAAACAAAGAACTGTCATCAGAATTCAGAAGAAAAAAAGCTGCTTTAGTTTTTAGTATGCTGTACTAAGTGCTGTGAGATGGTAAATATGGGAGCCTGTGATGTTTGATTACCTTAACATACATCTAGCTTTATGACACCACAAAAAAAAATGAAGGTGGTTTTACATTTTAATTAAATTGTGACCACACAAGCAGTAACCATACTTTCAAAGAGGACCACCATCGTGGGTGTGCTGAGAGGAGCTTCCCGCTTGCATCGTGTTTTTGTTCAGCCCTGGGACTGTGCCCAGCCAGAATTCAGTAATCAACAAATATGGGACAGATTTATAAATCATAGCAAAACTTATCTAATGGAGAAATATGGTTTATAAGTACTTAACAGCAACAATGAAATGTCTGTGTCATTATTTTTAACAACTATATTACAGCTAGTATTTAAAAATGATTTACCAAATACTTAAGAAACAGTGTATTGAGGTAAACCTGTGTATTTATCGTAGTTTAAAGCTGCAAATTGCATGATATATTTAAATCATTTCACTGACATAAAAGATGTAAGTGGCACAGGAGCTGAAATACAGATTAATTCAGGAGCGTGGTAGGGGGCAATCGACTTACATTCTGAAAGAGGATACTTAAATGCACTTTCTAAGGGTGTTATCGCATGCTGTTCTCCATAATAACCTTAAGGAAGTAAATTAGCATCTTGTGGCATTTTCATCAAAAAAAATGTCAACAATAAAGACAACAAATTCTAAATTTGTAAGTTCTGCTGTATTTTTGCTTATAGCATTCGCAGCCCTTTTGACCCATATTTATTCTGCTTACTCTTTTGGGGAGGGTGTATGCCTCCTTTATAGTCCTGTAATTTCATTAACTGATAGTTGACGTTCATACCTGATTAGTGGTGATAAGTTCTTGTGTTAACCACACTTCTCCCCTACCCAAAGTAAGATTTTGCTGAAGAATAAGTTGTCATTCACAATTTACCCACGTATCTGCCAAGTTCTAGGCCCTATGAGTGATAAATATTGTCAGTGAAATGGTTACATAGTCCAAACCCTGTTGTGAGTAGGACTAACTGGTCGCAGACCTCAGCCGTAATGTTAAAGCAATAACACATTCTTTAGTAAAGCTTTAAGTTTGCCATTAAATGAACAGTGTCAAACTAGTCTTAGCAGAGCCTAGTCACCAGAATAACTTGTATCTGAAAATACATATTGTTGTGTACTCATGTATGGTTTTATGCATGCATGTGGATTATATTGTAAATACAAAATATGCTGGTGAAGTGGGTTTTTGTGTAGTTTATATGCTGTCATTCATACTATTTCTAACTAGTAATCTTGTTTTGTACTGTGTGATGTCTGACCCTTCTAACATCGATCATTGGGCTTTGGTGAACTCTGATCCTTCCAGGTCCTCCAGGTTAGACTCTTAACTCGGTCAATTTATTTTACTGCATTGCATTTGATTTAAGAGAAATGGATGTTTTCCTGTAATTCTGAGATTATATTTTTAAGGACTGTGGTTACCCTGCAGATTGTACCTATTTGATTAGGATGCCTGAGATGGTAACCTGTAATTATTTTGCATGTGTACACTACTGGATCAGTTAAAAAAAAAAAAAAAAAAATCTTTGCATGATGGGATGTTTTCTGTAGCTGAAATTGCAGGATATGTTTGAAATATAGTACCAAAATGCTGTTGAATTAAAAAGAAAGTTTTTGGCAGGAATTCTATTACTGAGATTTGCATGCAGAAATATTGCTCATCAAATTTATCTACTGAATATAGACTATGAGGTTTTCAAAGGAGGCTTTAAATTATTAAAGGTTTCAGAAGAACAAAAATCCAGCACATTGATAAATGTTACTAGATTTGTTGTACTACAAAGGAGAATATTATAGCACTGTCCTGCAAAGAGATCCTTTTGTTAACCTAATTATATGGTTTATTTTGTGAAATGTTATTAGCTGTTGCCAGTGCACTTGTTTACAGTTTGTTTTGCCACAAATTAATACCAGTTACCTTCTATTTAGATGGTGGCATAAAGGTGGGTCTCTCATTTTTCAGTGCTCCAAATACCTAGGGTTTTATCTAAGTCCACTCTTTTCTTTCAGATTAATTGGGCTGTTGCAAAGGGGAAATATTTAAAGACCAGCCCAGTACCTCTGTTGTTTACATGATGCAATTCTACTACAGATAGACAAATCAGCTGGAGGGAGAGTCGTTCAGCATAAGGAAGTTTCTGCAACTCAGATCAGTATTCAGGCAAGGCAAGGCAGAATGAGGGCCTTCCTCCTGCTCAGCAGTCAGCAGATGATACATACTGGGATCCTCAATGGATACGTCAAATTCTCCCAGCAAAAAAAGCAGCAATATTTTACATTGTTGAGACTGGCTTTCCAAAGGAATTCAGTCCGTTAAGATAGTACTCAAGATGCTGAATGTAATGTAGGTCATCAGAGGGGATATTTGTACTATCTAACTTGGGGTATTTTGGCTCCTACTGAAGGCACTTGTCTGGTCACTGTTTAGCTTCTAACTTGGATGAGTTGCATTGCCCTGTGGCAGGACCTGTTTCTGTTCATCAGCTAGATAAGGAGCCTTGGTTCTCGTTTTGGGTAGTGCAAATAATCCATCTCTCTGTTTTCTCTTTAGTTTGTCCTGTTTGAATTCAGCATCAAAATAGAGCTGGGAAGTCAAGCCAAAATCTTTAGGTTGCCTTCTTTATGCATTGAAGGCACAAGCCTGGGAATACAGTTGACATGTACTGATATATGCATGTATGTTCCATAATGTTAAGGTCCACCAGGCCCAGAAGGTCCCCGGGGGCCACCAGGCAGTGGAGGACTTAAAGGGGAAAAAGGGAACCCAGGTCAACCTGGCCCGCCTGGCCTGACTGGTCAAAAGGGAGATCAAGGATCACCTGGACGCCAGGTAGGACAAGAAATGGTTTTTTTCCTCTGGTTTATTTTTAAGTGCAATAAAAACAGAACATATTTGGGTGGAGTATGCATATTACAATAGTAAAATAAAAACCAGAATGTGATATCTAACATCTGGTCTTGTAGCAATATAGAAGGGCTTTACCTCAATTATTGCCCAGTATCTGGGCAGGTTTTCCCCATTTCTCCTGTGGGAGCTGGAGCTGTAAATGCATGGGCCATGATCCAGCGTTCTCTGACAGCACCTGGCACACTGGCCAGCCAGTGAGCAGAATGCGCTGCCTTGGCCTTCCAAAGCGCTCTACCTAGTCCAGAGACCCAAAGCACGCTTATTTGTCCACCGGCCACCTTTTCTTCTGTTTTTCTGAAACCGCTGGGGAGATGAGTGAGTAACATGAAGCTGTTCTGTTCAGGGGGATCCTGGTCGTCCCGGTCTGAATGGAATGAAGGGCGACCCGGGGGTTCCAGGCGTGCCAGGATTCCCAGGTATTGTACCTGCATTTCAGGTGAACACCTCCAGATACAGTAACAGCCTCTCAGGGAGGAAAGAAGCCTGATTTTGGCCACTCCCATAGCAGGTTTTGTAAGACAGCATGTTCTTTCACTGTGTGATTGCATGAATTTAATGTTTCAGGTATGAAGGGTCCCCCTGGACCTGCAGGACCTGCAGGACTCACGGGCAGTCAAGGACTGCAAGGCCCACCAGGTAGGAGTCATGGGTAGCATTATTGTCACTTCTGCTCCTTGCCAGTAAGATTTGGTACACAGATGTAGGACTGAGTTGGTTTCAGCCAGCAATGAAAGCTGGTCCCTTCCAGTAGTTACATGAGCACCAGCGACAACACAATTCCAAACTAGTAATTTTTAGTTCTACAACTAATGCTACTGTATTTTATACTCTGTATCTGGTCTATATGGGTTAACCCCTGCAAGATCCAATATATCTTGTCTTTTGGGGATCACCAAGAGCACTTTTTTTGCCTTTTGTATATAATTACACTCATGCTTTGCATTGATAGCTCTAGCTGGTTATAAAGAATAACAGAAATAAGGGGCTCCTCAAGTTGCCTTTGATGCTGTCTTCTGTTTCGGCTTATCTGATACAAAGTTACTTTCTTCCAGGTCCACCAGGTTTACCAGGTGCCATCGGACGAAGCATTGTTGTCAAAGGTGACCCTGGTCCACCAGGTCCTCCAGGGCAACCTGGCTCAAAAGGGCCACCTGGATTGCCAGGGCCACAGGGATTGCCAGGTATGATTCTAGGTGGCTGCAGAGAAAATGACCGAATATAACTGCGAGTTGCAATACATGTCTCTTAGCATAGGGTGCAGAGACAAGTTCTTCGACTCAGCAAGAAGTAACAGAAGAATGTAGGGTTGTATCATCTACATCTGGTTTAATGGTCTGTTCTTATTTAATATATCATAAGGAAACAACAGATGAGTCCCAGTTTAGATTTCTGTAGTGAGATTTCAAGAGTTTCCATTTCACTTATGCATTTGTTTATTCTAGGTCCAATTGGTCTTCCTGGTGATCCAGGGCGAGATGGGCTCCCTGGGTTTGATGGTCCAGCAGGACGTAAAGGCGAGAGAGGTCTTCCAGGCCAACCAGGTATGGTGTTTATCCTATGAAGAGCCAGTGGAAAAAGAGATGGTCCCTTTTGAGTGCAGGCTAATATTGGGAAGTGAGAATTGCCTCATGAAAATAATAATAGGATCATAATTTTAGGATTTTCCTAGTGTAAAAATGTTACAGGCTGCTGAAGATACTTTGATTTGGAATATTCTCAAGACCAACACATTACCAGTCAGTGCTGAATAATATTGTAGTGCACCTTATCTTGAGCTTAATGGCATACCATTTGCAGCACAGGTGATAACACAGCAAATAATGAAGGTGGTAAGAAACAGAAGGGAAGGAATTAGCAAATCATTTTCACTTTGCATGGAAATCAGGAATGAGGAAAACCAGACTTCATAAAGGAAAGAATTTCACCATATGCAGAGACCAAGCAGCCATCGCTTAGAATTACTGAATTATGATTTGAGAAATCATACTAGACACTGGAACAATTTTCTAAAAAGATGATAAACATTAAGTAGCTATATACTGCAACTGGTGAGAAAATATCGGAATTCAAACTGTTAAAACAGCATAAAAATCCACAACATTGTTTATTTCCCCTTTTTTTCCCCTGAGTAGCCCTATGAAATCTGTTAGCATTATTTTAGGTGGGGGGAAAAAAAAAAGTAAATAACAATGATTCTGGAAGAAGAGAGTCTAAATATTTTGTAGTTATATTTCCTGATATTTTTGCTGTTCAAGAACAAATGCCTTCTCTGAGTCACATGATCCTTTTGTGGGTGGGTGGGTGGGTTTTTTTTGCTCTTGTTCAAGGTTATTCTAGTTTATTTCCATTTTTTTGTAACCTACTCCAAAACTGACTGCAGCTTTTCTATTGATTTTGGTGGACTTTGGCTCGGGTGTTCTCAGAGCGTGCTGTAGAGTGAGACTTGGTTCTCTTCTGGGCTCTGCCACTTACTTTCTGATTTTGAGCATGATGTTTCATCTTTAGCTTACTAAGCTGCATGCACAGACAAGTAYGTCCTAGAACTGTGGAGCTGATTTGGAATTATGTCAGTGGTTGTCATGTCCACAGCAGCTGTGTTAGCTTAGTGCCTCACAGCTCTCAACATATTTATCTTCACAATACCCCTATGATGCAGGGAAGTCACACTATCTGATATTTTATAACTAGCTATAACAGCCTCAGTGATTTGACCAAGCTTACAGAGAAAATCATTTGAGGAAGATGGTGTTAGGAGTATAAGGCCACCCAAGTTGTAAGCACCTTTATCACTAAACCGTCCTTCCTTTCAAAGTCACCTTAGTCCTAAAAGAGCAAGAAAGGGTGTTAATAAATAGTGCGTGTTGTGCTTCTCTCCTGTGAACAGGTTCACGAGGAATACAGGGACCCCCTGGTCCTGATGGCCTGCAAGGCCCACCTGGTCCTCCTGGAACACCTTCAGTTGCTCATGGATTCCTTATAACTCGTCATAGCCAGACTAGGGATACGCCACTATGTCCACAAGGAACATTAAGAATATATGATGGATTCTCTCTTCTGTATGTGCAAGGAAATGAGAGAGCCCATGGCCAAGATTTGGGTGAGATATTTTTTATGCTGTCTTTAAAGGGAAAAAGGTTATAGCCACTTTTTTAAATGCTCTGGTTCTCTGAAGATATGATAGTCCTGGAAATTACTTAGATGAGGTTAGGGGATGCTTGCTAAGATCTACTGCCTCCAGAGGCTGCACATTGTAATTCAGGATGACAGAATGTGAACCAAATTCAGAGGTTACGTTTTTCCTGCACATGACAATTTGATAGCACATACTGTGCACTCACAGGTGGATAGGAAGAATACACAATTAATGTTCCCAAAAAAATGCTAAAAATAAAGTGAAAACACTGCTGTCGCATTTCACACATCTTATTCCGTAGGTACTGCTGGGAGCTGTCTCCGACGTTTCAGCACCATGCCCTTCATGTTCTGTAACATCAACAATGTTTGTAATTATGCCTCAAGGAATGACTATTCCTACTGGCTATCAACACCAGAGCCAATGCCGATGAGCATGGAGCCACTGACTGGGCAGAGCATTCAGCCGTTCATTAGCCGGTGAGAAGGTCTCTTGTTTAGTATCTGGATAAACAGCACATCTTATCCACATATTTCTAACCTGTAGGTTGGATTATTAGGAGATGAATCTGTAGTAGTTTTCTCTGGGAAATACTAGGAAAATAGCTTAAAGTGTTTGGTGCCTTAAAAGGCCTGCAGTAGTGATCATGAGAGGCTGAAAGGGTGCGAGAGTACTCCTCGCCCCTGGGGAAGCTGCGTAGTCAGGAGCGCAAGATCCCTGCAGACAGGAGAGAGTAAGCAAGAGCCAGTAGCTTTGAGAATAAGACATTCACCTGGGGACCTGGGGCTTCCAGTTTTCGCTCCAGAAACTGCTTCTGTATTTTACCCAATGGTTATTAGTGGACATACAGGCAGATTTTGTACCCAGAACTACTGTCTCACTGCAATTACAAAATACTTGAGAAGCAGAAATCTGGATTAATAGGACAGCCTTTCACAGGCCAGTTCTCCCTTCTGTGAAATAATTCTTAATAACATATACTCCCATTATTTTAATGTCGTATTTCTCTGATACTTCCCCTGTGTCCAGATGCGTTGTGTGTGAGGCTCCTGCTATGGTGATAGCTGTCCACAGCCAGACCATTCAGATTCCTTCGTGTCCGCCAGGCTGGGACTCCCTTTGGATTGGTTACTCGTTCATGATGGTAAGAACTGCCTCCCATTCCAGAAATGACTGTTACCAGCTTGGGTCATCAACCAGCTGCTTTAGGATTTTCTGTTAAAACCCACCATGGTTGTTATTAGAAAGCATTCACCTTCAGTTACTAACCACAGTAGCCAATATTCAGGCTTATTTTCCAGTACACAGAGCCCAGCGTAACTGATAATTCTCAGTAAATGCCGCCTTTGTAAGGATGTTAATGGAAGTGTCTGACTTTGCATTACCAAGAATGAACTGTAGTTTGTTTAACAGTTGTATGCTGTGCTATTAATTTTTTGGCTCCCAATGAAAATTTCTCATTTGTGTGTCTGTTCCCTCCCTCCTCCCCCCTGGCCCCCAGCACACTAGTGCTGGAGCAGAGGGCTCTGGACAGGCCTTGGCATCGCCCGGCTCCTGTTTAGAAGAATTCCGCTCAGCTCCATTTATTGAGTGCCATGGTCGTGGCACTTGTAATTACTATGCCAATTCGTATAGTTTCTGGCTGGCAACTATAGAGGTGTCAGAAATGTTCAGGTAAGAAAACCTGTTTCTTGCATATTGCCTTATTCCAGGCTGAAACCTTTGGAAACTGAATTTATTCCTAAGATCAAAAGAGATTTGTTTACAGGGGTATAGGGAAAGAATTTTTTCCCCCCCTCACAACCAGTTTTTCAAGTGTTTGCATGGTAAGCCTTTAATATGTAAAAACTTGCTAGGGCACATTCTGTTTTGCAGGGACTCGGATTCTTTTTCTAACAATTCTTACTCACATCTAATAATACCTTTTCTGAAAATAGTCCCACTGTAGTGACTGAATTTTGAGCCTGAAAGATCAATTTTGTGTGTTTTTTTTCTTGCCTGGCCTTTAAATAGACTCAAATATTTCAAAAGGTAGCTCACAGAAATACAGGGGACAGGTATAGGGGGAAACGGGGGTAAATCCATGTAAGTCTATTCTCAGTCCTAGGGCAGGATCAACTCTAAAGCTTTTAAGGCAGCTGTTCCTATAACCTGTTTCTAGAAGCCTTAAGTGAAGGACGGTTCCATACCCTCCCTGGTAAGCATCGTTTCAGTGCTTTGCGGAAGAATCAGGATGACATTCCCGCCCCAAGGAGATCAATGGGAATTTTGTCTTCAGCTTTGCAGCAGTTGTCATTTTAGCTGCAGAGCCTGACAGCTCCCCAGAATTTTTCCATTTCAAGTTGATAGTAACAAAATCATTTTTTCTTGGGAAAATCATTTCCCTTTATAGGCTAGAACGTTACTGCCCTGTTTGCGTGCTCATAAAAACTAACAAATACTCCCACTGCCACCCGATTGAGAAATGCAGCATTGTGGCAGAGGGCGGGCGGTTTGCACAGTGTGGTGTGGAGCAGTAGGGGCTGCTAATTTGGTTTTGCATGACACTACCTACACAGTGATATTTAATTATGCACTAAGTAGTCATCACCCTATTAGTTTTCAGGGTAGTTGATCAGTGGTAATTCACTGGTCAGAAATGCCTATTAATAATACCCCAGACCTTTTAATTTTCTCTGCCTCTACTATTTTCTGTCTGCCACAAACACAACTTCCTATTTATTTTGTAATTTATTAAAAAATACCCCTTTTAAAGAGTGGGCTTACTCTGTGTGAACATGTACACTAACATAAATAGGTTGCATTAACGTCTCCCACCTCTATACCCTTTCAGAACAGAAGTAAATTATTTAGTAAATCCATCAGTTACAAATACAAATCTCATTATAATGGTGTTTCTTATGTGGTGTTGTAATTCCCTTCAAGATTATAAGCGTGGTTCCCTTGGGGGGGGGGGGAGCACACTGTGTGCCCCAGAAATACTGCCTCTAATGTACAAAAACTGCCTTCCCCTCGGTTTAGTATTTGTGCTCTGTCCCCTGCTGAGGCAGTTCATTAGCGTGCCTTTTGTATACTGAGACGCTGGACAAAACTCTCACCTGCTGTGAGGACATCAGCTGTAAGGAAAACTTTAAAATACAAGACTAAGTCCCCCTGAGGTACTTGAGCATATTCTTAAACTGTGGAATTAAGTAAAAGCTTAAAGGCACAGAGTTCTGTAAACAAAGAAAAAGCTAACCTAACCTTTGTGTGTTAACCAGTAAGCCTCAGTCAGAGACTCTGAAAGCCGGAGACTTGAGGACGCGTATTAGTCGTTGTCAAGTTTGCATGAAGAAGACGTAACATCTTGGAGAATGTATTATAAAACAGTTGAAAAGGCCTAAGGTGCACTGTCCTCCGGCTGTAATAATGGTGCTACTGTGTGGAAAGAAAAAAAAATCCAAACTCTTTTAACCATGCAGATTCAAGTGTACCTCACTCGCGTGCCAAACGAAAGGCTGTTTGGTACAGATTTGACAACAGGACTAAGATAAAAGCATTGACCTCTTGGAAACAGAAAAGACACTCGAGGTTCACAAAGGATCAGAAGATGAAAGTTTTCATTTCTCTCCCTGTACCAAAATGGCACCTTTTTGATCAACCAAGAGAATACAGAAAAACACAACGCACTGAGTATGTTTAAAATAACCAGACTGCAGTTTTGAAAAACATTTTTCATGGTGCTACTAACCCTACTGTATCCCAGGTTTTTAATATGAAATTTTAAGCTTATTTCTCTTTGTAAGTAATGAAATGTGTATATTGTGTAAACACCTTTTTATTTGAAACTTTTAGTCATCTAGAAACAAACCAGCCTCAGATATAAAAAATGCTCCTGTCTAAATTTAAAACATACAACAGTATTTTATTATGAAACTTGTGGTATGGAGAGAATTTACACCTCTTGCGCCAACTTAGTCATTTAATATTTCGTTTCCTTCCTCAGTTGCCAACCTGATATGTTTGGGGGAATGAACAATAATTCTGAAGTCATTTTGATCAGGGTTTTAAATGTTAATATTGTACACCATGCTATCAATGGTTTTATTTGTGCTTAGAAATCCCACTCCACTTGAAAAGGGTTTTTTGTATCTTGTGAAAATATGTGAAATGATTAGCCATATTCTATATCCTTTTCTGAATAAAAGTCACATTCACATTTTAGTAGTAATCAGTTCGGTTTAACAAAAACTGTTCTTTGGGAATATCCAGTTACCAAAGCATTTAAGATTATGCTTACATAAAACCTCTCTTTACTCTGAAGTGGTGTCATGCATATTATCTGAAATAGTGTACACGCTAAGAAACCTTCTGAATAAAATAAAGCAAAAACTGGTGGAAACATCTTTTTCTATTTACAAATTAATCTTTTAATCATTCTTATGTGCATTTGTATGCATCAGCAATGTACTTACAATATATAGCAACTCTTTGTGTATGTATAGTTCACATAAGGCCTTGAAAGATGGTGCACACAGCTCCTTGTTTCTGATGTCATTTTGTAAGAATACTACTATATGTCTTAGTGTCACCACTTGTGCAATAACTGAAAAGTGATTGATTTTTCTGTATGCGTAACTGTCCATGACTGTTCAACTTCTATGGTCAGTGCTGTTTCATTTATACTTTGTGTGTAAACAGAGCTCCCTGGCAAAGCAAGACTGTTTTCCAAGTGATCATACTTTAATTTTTTCATTGTATATTGCCACCTTCACCATCTATTAATACAGCCTGGCTTGTGAATTAATATACTGCTTTATATAGGTGAAGTGTATCTGTTTGTATTGAATACTGTTAACTAATTCATCTGCTGCTGGCTCTTCCTACTCGCCTTTCAGTTATCACTGTGAGCCCCGAGCATCAGGAAACTCCTTGTTTTATGCACATCTGACAGAAGACAGAGGGCTGGTCGTGGATCAGGTGGCAGGGATTTAGACAGTGAGAYTGGGGCTGACTTCAAAAGCTTTCAACTGAGTATGAAACTGAAGAGTTTTAGTTTAAAATGCAAGAAAATTAATAGCATTGTCACTGTGCTTTAAAGCTAAGGGACGATCTGTGGAGAAGGGGCACAAGCCCGTGTGTTAGCTGCACTTATGCCAGTAGAGGGGGGGCAGTTCAGCAGCATGCACCCTTCAACTCATTTTGTTTTGGTTTGCTGATGTGTACAGAGAAATAAACTGAACCTACTGCTACCTCCAAGCCAAGAACTCATTACCAAAGCTGAAATAAAATAAGAAGGCCCTTAGCGTAAACCCAAGCCCCTATCTTACTGCTGTCTCCTCTGAAGCCTAGAATAAACTTAGGAGCCTGTCGCTAGCCCCAAAAAGCGCACCGGAGGCTAAGGTTGAGGAGCTCCTGGGRAAAGCGCTCTTCCAGCTCTCCCTTGCATCTCTGCTGTGTGCTGCCTTGACTGCGCTCGCAGCCAGGGTGAACTGGTTTTCATGTAATGGGAGCCTGGGGAAGGGCAGAGAAGGTTTGTCCTAGTCCTGCATTAACAGTGCTTCTCTGAGCTTTTGGCCTCTGCTGCAGCCTGTAAGACAAACCCCCCTGAACACTGGAACTGTAATTCCTGTCTTGCCATGCTTAGGTGGAGACAGCGTTCAGAGCAGCTATTCGGGCAGCAGCCTGAGTTCCCAAACCTGTTAGATGACCATGGAAAAACGAAAAGATGTAAAGCAGCTACATCCTGACCAAGGTGTTCTCTGTTCTGTTTCTGGAGCTCCTACCCTGACTTGTCCTGAACCTTAATCAGCTTTAGAGTGACATTTCTGAATGGGTTAATTTTGATTTTTTTAATGATGAGAAAAGTGATCTAGAAAGGAAGGAGCATCTTTTAACTGAGACATGGAACATAGATTCAAAAGATGTTGGTTTAATTCCCATCCGTTGCATTTTGTGCCTCAGAGTAGGCAAATGGCCTTGTATTGGATCTCAGTTTCTCATCTATAAAGAATGGTTATGATTTTCTCCTACTTCTTGATTACTTAGACTGTAAGCTCTTTGGGGCAGAGACATCTCTATGTGCAACATTGGGGGGCTCAAATGTTGGTTGGGGCCTCTAGGTGCTATCCATCAGTATATAAATATTAAACTACAGGTAAAACCTTGTGTTTGCAGATTTGTTATTAATAAGTAAAAAAGTGTTTGAACATGTAGAGCCTTAAAATGGCCTCCAATATAGCCTAAACACGATCTGGATCAGAACACCACTTCCTCACCTTTGGTTAAGTGTTTTTTCCCTAAAATTTGATTTGTTTATAACAAAAGCTTTTATTCTCTTAGCTAATCATGTAAAGCTAGTCTACGCAGCAACATGGAAGGTAAAACAATTGTATTTGCAAGATGTACAGGGCCAAGATGCGCACTTCAGCCACTTGAGGGCACCACATAGCTTTAAAAGAAATCTAGGACAGACTACAGGCGAGATACTGGGAGTGCCTGCATCAGCAATGACTTTAGTAAAAGCTTACTGGGGGAGGGGGGGGGGAATTGCCTTTCTGTGCTCACCGCACAGTTCACGTGCTTTGAAAGGGACCTACAACCTTCTGGCAGAATGGAGTTAAAGACGGTCTAATTTCACTGTCAGTTGTAACTAGGCTGATGAGTTGAAAATGTAACTTTCTAAAGGCTTACTAGTTCGTAAATCCTAAAAACTGTAACCTGTAGAACTTGTTTACACTGTTCTATTACCAGAGCCAAGAGCAAAGTTCTGCTTAGTCAATACAGAGGCTTTTTAGGATCCTCGCTCGCTAAAAAATTCCTATTTTAATCCTTGACTAAAAGAGAAATGCATCCTTCAAGTTCAGAGGGATTTATGATACAAGGTGGGATTAAAACACTTCTGAAACAACTCTTCAGTCAAAGTACAACCTGTAATCGAAGTGGGCACACAGAGCAATGTAGCAGCATTCGATATACAATGAATTAGACCAGCGCACGTGAGCTTTGTGCTTTAAAAGCTCTTAAGCACGCAGCTTTTTGTGCTCTGTTGGAAAGGCTGGTCCCCTCTGCAACTGGGAACCTCTCACATCAAAGGGTGGAGGAAATGCCCACTTAAAAAAGCAGTTTTAGAACTTGAAAAAGTGATTTATTGCTCTTGAAAGCAAGCAGTCTTGAGTGCCAAAAGATCTTCTGAAATTATTTTCTGTACGCTTTGCTGTCTCTCCATGGTATTTTGTAGCACGCGTGCTAAACGCACAAGTCAGTATGCTGCTAGAACTGTACACAAGTGTCATCTCGGAGGCACCACGAAGGGAAATTAGTTTTGCCAGTTTACAAATACACTGCTGTGAGCAGCATGTTACATATTTTTAATAGGTCCTTCCCAGAAGAGTTGCGCTTTAGACAACCCAGCACTGTTGCTGAACACGTAATACCTCTGCTGCTATGGCTACTTCCACTAGAAGCGCAAGCTGGGAATTGCGCAAGAGACGGAGATAATTTAGTCTTTCCAGGGTATTTTATTGACAAAAAGCAGGAYGCTTATCGCTACCGAAAGGCGGGAGCAATGATCAAGCTCAGGGTAACAGTAACAGCGTTCCACATGTCAAAATACAGAATAAGTATCTAGAATATGTAGCTTTTGAGGGACAGGTGATTAATTCAACCCATTTGCAGCATACTGGTGGCCACTGCGTAAGAGCAGCCCTAGGTGGCAGAAAGGTCAAGACTAGCAGGTAACAGCGGACTGCTGCCTGCAGCAAGGGCCCTCACCGGAGCGCGTGGGCCAGGCGGGGAACGGAGCTGCCGCTGCTGCCACGTGCGGCTCCAGCTCCCACCCAGCCAGGCTCTCGAGAGGCAGGCTCCCGTAACCCTAACTCTTCTTTAAAAGCCAAAGTCTTAAATTAACGCCAAGCCCCAGGGAAAACAAAACCAAAGCAACCCGAATTAGGTGCATTTCTTTAAAAAAAGAAATCTTACCTCCCGCACAGGTACGGAAAGCTCAGTGCTCCCATTCTCCTCTGAGATGCTTCTTCACGAACCTTCATGGAAAGATTAGGGGAGAAAATTGTATGGACAGAAACGCTGCTGTTTGTTTGTTACACAGCCAGAAGAGGATGAGGGAGATGGAAGAATTAGAATACAAAAGTTACATCCTTACCTGATAACTCTCAAGCGGTCCTTCCTCCACCACACAACTTTTTCATTCCCAGTTGTTTGATCGTTTCCAGTCCCATATTGCTCAATGAGCTGCAAGGTCCATGAGAATTGGTCCATGTATTTCACAACAAAACCAAGCCGTCCTTTTAATACGTATTCTAGTAACTGTCTTCACATTCAGATAGGGAATCTAGCTGCCTTCTGGTTTTAATTGAGGGCTTTCACCATGCTGCAGAAGTTGAGAGTTTTGTCAGTGATTCATCCAAAGGGGTTTGAGAAATTCGTGCTAACCTGGCTCCCTGCCCCCTGCCCCAAACCCTCAAGCAGGGAGCAGATTTCAGGTCCAATGAGACCTTCAGTCAAAGCTCTCTTAAAGCTGCTACTGTGAAGCTGTTGCAACAGTCTTGACAGTGTTTGGATAATTTTCACTGTTTGTTTACTGCTTGTGCGGCTGTTTCTGCCATGTATGAGAAGTACTGTTTCCTTTTTCTTCCCAATACAGGCTGCGTGCTATAAAATGAGGCCCCGAGTAAGGGGGCTGGTTAGTTGGGAAAATCCTATTCTTTCTTACAGCAAATGAATTTACAGAGACTTGTTTTAGTGAGCTATTCTGAGTAACAGAATAAGAATTAAATTAGGTATTTTTAAAGAAAAATGTAATCCAAGAAATTTCAAAATAATCACCTACATTTATAGAGATCACATATGCTCATATTTATGGATAAAAATGTTTATATACAGAATTGTTGACATACCTTTCAACATCAGGAAAATAAGAATCTGAAAAGGCACTACATTTTGTTGATATTTCCAGAGTTAAGTTGAGTTGTTTTTAAAAGTGGGTGCAGTACCTGAAATTGAGATATCTAGATGGGTTTTGGTTTTACATACTGAGACCATATTTAACACATCTCAAAACGAAATCATATTACAAAGTTTGCAACAGCAAACCACACTTGTTCCCTTTTACACTAAACTCCAAAGGCATCACCCTGTTTGACCTGCACTGCTAAAAATTCCAAGAATATTTTTTATAAGGAAACTTAAATATCCTATCATAAGCAGAGTTATGAACAAACGGAAGAAGTATTATGCACTGATTTTTTCCATTCAGAAACTCAACTGAGTACCAGCATTATGAACTACTACAAAGAAAGTTTCTGAGTGTTTTACTGTATATAACATTTTGCACCAAGTGGCAGAGAAAATTGGATAGGCTAGGAAACACTCCCCTGTAGTAAGCTAAAAGATTCTCCAAATCCTCAGGGAAGCAGGGTGACAAAACCACTTAAAAAAAAGAAGCGGTAGCAGGAAATGCGATTTTGACACAAAAACCAAAGTTTGTTTAAAAATAAAACCCAGACACGGAGCTACATGAACACGTATTTACTGCAAGTAGCTCTATGGAAAGCCAAGTCAGATAAATATAAACACTATACAGAGCTTCAAGCCAGTCTCCCAAAACCGCAAACGCGATGTGTTTTACAAAGAAAACAATGTAACAATATTTACAATGGAAGACAAAGCCAGATCAATCAGCTCAACTTTAAAACAGATCTGTGAAGCAGAAATAGCAAATATAATGAACAGTTTCAACCATATATGTCTTAGTTTGTACAGACAATAACTGTCCAATATCAAATTAAATTTACAGGACAAACATTGTTCCATCATTGGTATTTTTGTACTATACAGCAGCATAAACGGGTAGCTGGAAGGTAGTATATATAGTGATATGTTTTACATATTCTGAAAATGTTCTTCCAGCACAATACTGAATAAATTAGTTGCTGTAAACTAAGAGATTCAAAAAGATTGCATATTTATTATGCCGTACCTGTTAGTATCTGTACCACTATACTTGAGGTTACCCATTTACTTATTTATTCAGCATTTAATAAATCAGTGCTGTATATTGTACAATGGCAGCCTCAGGGATCTAATATGAAATAAGTATGTAACACCATAATTTTCTTCAAAACAACCTTTTCCTTTCACATTAAATGTTTAGAACTATCTTCATCCAAATTTTAATTTCTTAAAAAAGATGTAAAGCTTTAAAAAAAGCTGTCTACATATTGCATTATTAATTTACCAGACCAAACAAAAGCTATATGGCAAGACAGTATCATGGTCTATAAAAGTGGTCATATTTTTAATTAGTGTATGTTTAGCAGCAACAAGTAACTGTACCAACTTAAACTTTTCTTCCAGAATCAAAAACAGGTCTGTGCTTTTAAACCCTGTAGTGACAGGTTTTGTCCCTGTCACTAGGACACTGCATAAACAGATTGGTACCAACTATGTTTCCAAAAAGGTCTCCATATTTTAGTGACATGTACATTTTAATACTACTCAAAAATAGATTTGGGTACACATCACCAAACATCAAAATGGACAGTGTCTGATTTGTTATGCCAACTGGACTAGTCTTTCAAAGGTTGTACGTTAGAGGCGAGGCAGCCCTACAACACGCTTGTACAATATACAATGAAGAGGATTACCAGCTGTGTGGTGCAGTACAGCATGAGGATTCGCGTACCACTTCCAAACCCTTTATCAATCGTCAGTGCCTTGTATTATACATTGCATGTACCAACAACTAGAGTCATGCTCTTAAAGTTCATAGCAGTGTTAAAAGCCTAAACTCATTTCAACCAAAAAAAAAAAAAATCAGTACAAGAGTGAAGCACTTAAGCCCTTATTTTTCTACAATTTATTTTAAAAGTGTCAAATAGTCATTGTTTGCATTTCTTTAGGCAGGATAAGGACAGTTGATGAGCTGACTTTTTAATTTTTCCCCTTGTGCCAGGAAGAAAAAAAATATATATATATAGTCCCAAGTTAAAAATGGGACTTTGGTCGAAAGTAAGATCAATTAGGGTGGTTTCTCTTTAAAAAGCTACAGCTGACAAATATAATGCAGAAGTTACAAAAGTTGGATAAGACTCTGCACTTCTCCATTTGAATGCATGAACGAAAACCTCATTTTGCACAATTCATATTTATAAACAAGTAACTTGAGGGTAAGAAAAAACAGTCTACAAGACAACCAGCCCATTAATCCTACTTTGTACACACCAAAATTCTGAGCAAAAAATTCAGTTTAAGCTCTGACAGACATTTGATTTAAAATACTCTAGCCTATGATCAAGAAATACCTCTTGTACCATAAACGCAAACATAAAAAAAGAAAAAGAAAAAAGGCAGAAGAGGTCTCTCCTTCACAGACCAGCTCAGTCCCACGGGTTCTCCCCTCAAGCTAACGTGCACCTCTCCCTCCCTCCCTCCTTCCACCCTGCCACCTGGGGAAAAAAAAAAAAAAAAAGGGAAAAAGATCTTGAACTGCCAAAATATTTCTAAACAATACATATTTTAAGCTAATCACTTGTTAATGTACCAGAGAAGCAAAACCCATGTTAACCAGACAATCAGAAACCAGCTTTGACTCCTCAGAATATAAATAAAAACAAACGCGCGGGCGAGGCGGGAGGAAGAAAGGGGGCACCCAGGAGTCTCCTGGTAGCTCTAGCGCTGCCTCCCACATCGGTAGGACAGGAAAGACCAAATTCCATCACCAAAGCACAGCTATGAAAAAAATCTCAGTTCAAATGAACGCGACTGTAAAGAGCTGATGTCTATGAAAAAATTAAAAGGACGTGTGGCTATGTCCGTGCTGGTGGAAATGAAAGTAGCCGGCTGGAGCTGAGCTTTGCTTCCAAAAGCACCACACAGTTTCTGGAGTTACCAGCAGAAAAGTCTTCTCTTCCAACAATGGTTTCCATGGTAATGCAGTCAGTCTAGGGAGAGAGAGAGAAAGGAAAAAAGAAAGTCGGTGACATTTTAAATGCAAGTTATATTGGAAAAAAACGTTTTCCAGTGAGGAGAATACACGGAGCTCATCCCTCGCAGAAGCGACAGCTGCCGAACGCAGCTTTCTCACGCGGGAGGGGGCCCCGCTAAACGATACCGTGCTCGGAAAACCCGAGCATCCTGGAAAAAAGCAAAGCCTGAAGCAAGCAGCGAAGCGCCTGCAGCGCACCGGAGCCCACCCCAGCTCGGAGCCCGACACGCGCAGCCCGGCCCGGCGGCTGCCCACCGYGGGGAAGGGCCGGGGCTCACGCCACCCTGGGCCCCTTCCCTGCCGAGACGTCGTTTAGAGATCTCGGCACCCTCAGCGGCCAGGGCTACGCACGCAGGGGAGCCTGTTACGACGCACGCGGCACGGGATGAGCGTAGAGCCGTGCCGCTCGCCACGATGCAGTCAGGCTTGCGGCAAACACTCCCCTGCACAGCAGGTACAGACACACTGGGCGACTCCGGCTGCAAGCAAGGAGCGGCGAGTCACGGCACTGCCAGCCCGGTCCTCAACTTTTCAGGAAAAAGCATAATTTAGTTATTATAGGAAACACCACAGAGTTTGGAGTTTTAGTGATTTTTTTTTTTTAAAGAGATAGACAACGCACTGTACAAAGAGCACGTAACTACGCTAGACAGTCGTCTTTACTGTGCTCAACAAAACATGGTGGCTTCAAACTGATTGAAAAAGGCAAAATACAAAGTGCTCAGTAAGTTAAGAGAAAAAAGTCTTTTATTATAGGAAGATTTGGTTGGATGGCAGGGCAGAAATGGAAATATTAAAACAGAGGATGACCTCGAAGAAGAACGCTAGCTCTCCGATTAAATGGGCACAAGCGGGTTCTCACCAAGGTGAGAACGGCTCAACAGGTTCACAACATGGAAAAAAATTGATGCCGAGAGGGATCTGAATGCTTTCGGCAGTGGTGTACACAAATTGAGAAACACACAAAGAACTTTTAAGCCCATTACAAACCCTTTCCACTTCCAACACAACCAGCCTGAAAGCTAATTTTTGGTCTGGAGGAGCGCCATCAGCCACCATATCGTCGCCCAGTCCCCAGAGACTGCTCTCCTCCGCCGTTTTTCTCCCCTTCACTTTGGGCACAGCACTTCCCGGAGCTGTAAGCCTCCTTCCAGACCACTTACACATCTAGCGCTGCCTTTTCTGCTTGGCACTGACCTTCCAGAAGCACACGGTCTACGGCAGGTCTACTGTGGCAGTGCCCCTAGTCCTCCTATTGCTGTAACAGTTCCTGATTCTTCCTGCTGCAGCTAGGGACAGCGCTTGCAAAACCTTCCATTCTCGTCCTCAAGGTGAGGACYGAGGGCACCGTTTTCTGCTAGTCAATTGGTTTTGGTCACTCTACAGTCAGATCTTCCCACCCCCCCTTCGAGCTGACACACGAGCCTGCAGGGATCCGTCTCCTGCCATTACATGGAAGAAGGAAGCCGCAAGTTTGCCATCAGCGCGGCGACAACTAACAGGAGAGAATTAGCCTTCAGAAAGCATCAGATGCAGAAGCGCAGCCTACTTTTCCCTCTCCGATCCRTGCAACACAAGCTCTGCTGCTACTCGGCGGGACCCGCCACCGCCGCGGAGAGCTGCGCACAGGCGCTGCCGTCGCCGGGCGGTGAGGGGCAGCGCCGGCTGCTGCAGCCAAAGAGGGCGAGATTTGGAGCTTAATCCTGGCTGTGCTGTTTTGCCTGGTCTAAAGAAAGAATAATACTTGACCAGCGCCACCACAGGAATATTCTGAAGCAGATGTGGCCATCTAAAGAGCAGGCAAGAGTTGTGTATAACAACGCAAACCTGTATGTTTACTCACACAAGCAATCACGAAGCAGGCACTTGTTAAACACACAACAGCTCCACCCTTGCTCAAGTTAGCCGGGCTCACATCGGACCTTCTTTAAAAATACCGTCCCTTCCCAACACGGCGCAGAGGAGCTGCCCCGCGCGAGGCGGCCGGGGGCCCGGCAAAGCGCCGGCTCCGGGCCGAGGCTGCCGAGCGCCTCCGGAGCCGGGCAGAGGCGGAGGACGCAGCAGGGCTGCAGCGGCTCCGGGGGGCACGAAGCCTTCAGGGAAAACRTGCATAACCCACACCGAGGTTTGGGGTGCTGAGTTTCATTTTTAAAACATATACTCATCTCAAACACACAGCAACTAAGTTTTCACAATTCAAGGAAGACATCCAAGAGTATATATAATACATAAAATCCTTTGCAGAAAGTTTGAAGTCACTGCAACTATCAACTCAAAAATCTCAGTTTGTATTATTTCACAGAAATCCTAAAATAAGATCACTACAAAATCCTACTCCTTGTTAAACGCAGAGGGTAACGTGGTTAGAAACAGCTTTGCTTTTACAGAAGCTATCAGTTTTGAAATAGTTTTCCCCTTTAGAAAAAGATTATTTTGTTGCAGGACCAAAGGATGAAAATACGCACCCCGCACTGCAGTGAATCGCACCTCGATGAGGCACCAGGGGAAATATCACAACAGCCAAGGCTTCTACATTAAACCTCCGTTCGGTAAAAGCTAACATCGACCGCCGCCCCCACCCCCTTCCTTGCCTTGGACCTAGGAGCCGACATGAAAGGAACTTCAGGAAGCGCCTCTGCTTTAGTCAGGACCTTCTTCCTCCACGCCTAACCCGCGGCACGCCTGGAAGCGGCTCGGCAAGTTATTCTAACCTCTTCAAGCACATCCCCGAAACGTCCGAGCAGCAAGGCCCGGCTGCTCCAGCAGGACACCCCACAGCAYATAGCTCGGCATTCACAGCTAAAAACCTTCTGAAAACTCTTCACGAACTTCTGCCAAATTACATTTGGAATACATGGAGGGGAAGAGCTTAACAGCAAAACCCTGCCTGCCTTGTAACTTGGATTCTCTGAACCTCCCGCACTGATGCGGAGTAACTTACAGGAAATCAGAAGAAAGTACCTACCTACCTACCCTCAACTAAGCTTCACGGGAACTTATAAATTCCCTGGCTTTCCTGGGTCAGGTAAGGGAGCTTTACACCGCTGCAAAGGGAAGCTCAGGACCTCCCTGTAGTGCCCCCCTTCCCTAACCTCTACGCCACGGAGTTAACCGATTTTCATCTTTCTCATTAATTTGTCCCCCCTACTCCCCCTGAGCCTAAGCTGCCTTTGGGGATGTGAGAACCGTGCATAAACCTAAGGAGTCTCATGTAAACATCACCTACAAGCTGAAAACAGTCTCACAAAAGCTTCCAGTATTTTGCTTCTAGCTGCAAATCCATAGTTGTCACCCATGGAGTTACTGACTGTCACCGCTCTTCTAACCCTCTTTATAAAGCTGAAAATGTCAATACCGCAGTCTGAACAGCACAGCTGGCCGATTCCTCAAGTCATCAGTTCTTTTGGGGGGGGGATAAAAACATCACCCATTCATATATATAAATATGTATATGTCTACATACACTTGTGTGTGTGCATGCATATGTATATACACACACACACATATATACAGATATCTCTATCTCAGGCAGGAGGAAAAAACCCTGCAGCCGGACATGCCGCGTCCCCCTCCAGGTCCGGCCCGCAGCTCCCGGCCTCCTGCAGGGCCAGGCGCGACGGCCACCCCAGCAAGCGCCAACTGCCCCGTCCAGGCGACCACCCCGCTCTGGTTTTATTTACATAAAGGCACCTTCATGCAGCAGGGTGAGCGCACATTCACTTATTAGTCAAAGAGCTGTAAAATGGGCTTAGTGGAAATGAAAATAAGGCCAAAATCTGTTGTGCTGCCGATACCCTCAGCTAATTCCTGGCTTTCCACCTCTGTGGTGCCCGGCTAGGAGACCCTTCGTCAACGGCTCGGGTTTCTTAGTGGGACTGCAAGCGTGCTCATGCATTAAGCTCCTTGGCCGTTCCTTCCCCCTCTCACCTGAATTTCTTCCATTTTTAGGGGTAGCCAGTAAATGTTACTGTTAAAATAATAGTTAAAATAATGGAAGATATGAAGTGCTTGAAAAAAATAACACAACTTTTGTGAAGTCAGATGGTCTTATTTCAGCCTTCATAACACAGGATTTATCGGCCAACATTTTTCTAGGTTAACAGCGAGAACATGAGAATTGCTGATCAATGGCAAAACAAACAAACAAACAAAAAAACATTATTCGTATTTCATTACTGTATGAATATATTTGACTCAATGCTGACTGGACACGGACCAGCAAAGGAAGCTGTCAAGTAAATGGATGAAACAACTCCTGTAAAAGGAAAACAGATTATCACAAGCAACCGAGCTAGGAAGACAGGACCAATGCTCAAAGTAGCCCATAGGTTCCTTGGAGTTCTTAAAACATAAATGCCACCGAAAAAAGTTAGTGGCTAGACCAAACACGACAAGACTGAAAACAACTTCACTGCAGAACCAGTGTAAACATGTCACTATTCCTGGGTTTTTATGAGTTTTTCAAACGAAAATCTGCTCAATCTACTTCCAAAAAAAAAAACAAAAAACAAAACCCACCCCCACCTCAAAAAAAACACAAGAAAGATGAGCTGATTGACACAATAAAACAAGCAGCAAAAACTTGAACTTGGGGGGGGGGGGAGTACATATTTAAAACAGTCTTGAAAAACAACTTGAAAACGTTTTCCTAGCACCTAACTGGGCTCTTCTTCTGTTCGATACAAACCCTGGCTTTGTCAGGAGCATCTATACAAAAACTTCATCCTTTATTCAAAGTTGAGCTCTATTGACTCAGAACGGGAGGGACAACACGAACTCAATTTCCTATGAACATTTAACATGGAAAACAAAAGTCCAGACCGCATAAGGCATCCAAAAATTTTCACAGATCACCTCTCAACACATAAACCCAGTTTAGAAAATTAAAAACACATTGTCATTACATAATTTCTTTTTTTTTTTCTTTTTTTTTTTTTTTTAAGATAAAATCAGATTGAGTATACCAAGATTATAAAACTGTGCACAGCTCTCAGAATCTTCCTAAGGGATAAAACATCAGAGAAAACGCATAGAAAGGACATGAGGGAAACTAAGAAAGGCAAATATTTAAAACAGAATGGCAACAAGCCATTGCTCAGAAAAATGTTTTGTTTAAAATTAAGAAAAGGCAGAGGATTAGATTAGTCTTAATTCCTTAGACTGCAAACAGAGCGTGTTCCATCTGAAAACATCAGATGAGAATATATCCAATTCACACTTCATTTTCCTGTATCTGAATTAAGATGCAATAGACGGAAAAGTCAGGCCACTTCAAAGCAAACCGAGAGGTTTCAAGAAAAGCGCAGGCAGGCCACCAGGGCAGGGCAGCGGGACGCAGCGCGCCACGATCCGGACCTTCCCCGTGCCCCGCGCACGACCGGCGCGCTGCRGGGAGAGGGGCCGTTCACCCAAATACAGGCCTCACAAGTTCACGGGAAAGCGTTTTGCACCCAAAACTCCCAAGCAGACGCCGACGCTCCCAAGGCGCTTGCCAGTTCCTCAGGTCCCCGTTGGGAGGGCACGGCTTCCGGAGCCGCTCCGCGTGAGCGCCGATACTGGGGGAGGGCAGAACGGCTGCTCCGCTCGCACCCCAAACGCCCAGCGCACGCCAGCTCAGCGGATACGCGTTCACGTGGCTCACTGCACGCGCAGTCACCCAGCCAAGGCCCCGAGACAGAAAAACATCCTTCCGGGGGAAATACGCCAAACTACATGCCTACCTTTAAGTACATATTTCAGGTAGTTTCTTAAATCGGCAACAAAGCAACAGTGTTCAAATTCAGCTAATGATTATATATTTTGTACCTATAATTTGACTGATCGATCTTTCTACAAGCAGGAAAAGCTAAACTTGTTAAAAAAAACAAAACACTGTTACAYCATCCACTTTTCATTGGATAAACTGCTTAAAACGATCAGTAATGCCACATCCCAGTATATTAGGCTGCTTTTCTTCAAATTGTATGTATAARATCTAGAAGACTGCAAGTTACTCTTACAAGTAATCTTTATCCACAATTGCTCATTCAAGCATGGTTCACTATTCTTAATGCTTAACATTTTCGTGAGTTAATAAGCCTCTCCCATGCTTTACGATCGTTTTTATTTACTTTGCAGAAATGCCTTATCTTGTGCAACAGCAGCTTCTTTTTCTGTTTTAATAAACAGTAGTGAAGTTTCTAGGAAGGCATTATGCACACTCCCTAATTTCATCGCCTTTACTGATACTATTCCTAGAATTAGGAAACTTTCGTGCAGTTTTGGCAGGGGCATAACAACAACTTAAATTGCACTGGACAGCTTGACAAGAAGTTGGGTTTTTTTTTGTTTGGTTGTTTTTTTTTTTCCTCCGAACTAAACTTCTGCTCTAAGTACAGCAAGACAATATTAAAATTAACTTTTAACCAGCTGAAAAACCATAGCTTAGAAGTTCAAAACTTCAGATTTTTATGTTACAGAAGTATGAAAAAAAGTTCTGCTTGTTCAAAAACAGTCCCCCCCGGAAGTGTATAAAGATACTATGACTTACCTCCTAAACCGCAGAAAATATACAGGTAAATTTTTGCAGGAGAAATCATTCAGGTGGCTTAAGACAATGCCACCTGCTACAGGTCACCATCCAGCCAACTGGATGTTACCAATTGYTAGGAAAATAATAGGAAAAAAAAGCAGACAGGTAGAATAATGATAGTGAATACCGCGCGCGGTCCCTGCATCCAGAAAGGACATACACAGCCGGATGAGTTTCAGAGACCAAAGGCAAGGAGCAGCTGCCTCGGAGGGACAGCCAGTAACAAGGACTCTTCGGCCTCAGGAGAGGTACTGGGACAGGAAACAGGATAATCAGCAAACTAAAAAGTTTTACTGCATGTCAGTGCTTTGCGTGGCAAGGAAAGTGGCTAACAGTGAATAGGCTAAACRTATGGCAGAGAAGAGACGACATCTACAAAATAATCATAAGTGGCGTGGAGAAACCAGATAAGGGTTCGTTATCTCTTCCAGTGCAAAAACTAGGGGCTATCAAAGAAAGCTAGCAGGGAGCTGGGTCCGAAACAGCAGAAAGGGCTTCATGCAGTGCCTACAGGGTCTGACCAGAGGCTGCTGTGGCTACAAAAAGTTTACATGGGTTCAAAGAGAGATTGGAAAAGTACTTGGAAGTAGTATCTATACAGGATTATCAAACAGACAGACCACATCAGGCTCAGGAAATCCCCCAAGCTGAAAGAAATCGGAGGCAGGGAGTATGCTTGCAGGGAAGCATTATATAAGCTTGAGCTGTTCTTCCTCCCTCTTGGGTGGTGGCTGCTTACGGTCCCTGCTGAAAGGAGGGGACAGGAGGCCAGCGAGGTCCTGCACTGAATGAGCAAAACCATTCTCAGGAACACGATTAAGAGATAAAGGAAAGTGTCACTCATGACTACGGAAACAGCTCCCCACCTTTCAAATCACCTTTCTTGATGTTTCCCTTCTATAGGAAGTTTCACATGTCGCAATTCTTCTCTTCCCAACCCCTTTAGCCATTGACATTCGAAAGTGTTCAGCAGTTTCTCTTTTTCTTTCACCTCTACCACCATAAAGGACTGTCACCAGCAGAAACTTGCTCCACAGCCACATACCTGAGTAATTACAGCCTCTGCGCAGTCTAGCTTCTGCCCCTACGACAGCCTGGCYGCCGCAGCCAGGCCGTTTGCCCACGTGGGCCCACACAAAGCCTCTCTACCATCAGCCCCCACCCGCTGCCGCAGAGAGTGGTGGCATGCAACAATTTTTTAACTATCATGTTATTGAGTATGTGCTAACATTAGGATGCCCAAAGCCCTGGCTGATGCAGGGGATGCAGAAGAATGGTTCAGATTGCATATCTGAAGCAAGGTCTTCTCAAATCACAGCACCCGCACAAGAGCCAAGGAGAAGGCCTTCAGCTTGCAGAGGCAGCTCGGGAACACACAAAGTAGACAGAGTTAAACCGTGCTGATACACAGACAAGCTTTAATCAACTAACCGAGTGCAACTCTTGTTCAACATTTACCCCATGAACACATCACCATTAACATTTCGATCATTTCTAGTACCCTCAGCCTCAGAGACGCATGGACAGAGCCTCACCACTGCCACCTTTTCCAGATGCACCTCCCAACCACCACAGTGTCTGTTCAACCTGATCTACCTACACAGAAATAAAATAATGTGCACCTCTCAAAGGTAGGGTTTTATGCTCTAACTTCCACAGGCTACTCTCAAGCACTGAAAGTAGCACAGGAGAGACRAGCAGGCATCACTCCAGACCTTGTTGTTTAAAGATGAGCTCCAAAAAGCTCTAAAACAGTGGTTACAGATCCTCAAGGTGAATATATCTTCCCAGTGCACACTGCCACCTCCTCTTAATGAATTATCYTGCCCCCACCGCTAGAAGACTGCCTGAATCCCAGCACTGCAGCTACAAAGTTCCTGCAGAAACCAGAAGAAAATGGTAATACTAAGGCAGCTCCATCACCTTAGCTGCTTTGGGAGCAAAGCCACCTGAAGAACTGAGGACGCAGTTCCATGTTACATCAACTGCACAGTGCCACCAAATATGTGGATCCTGTGCTCCTTCTTCACCCTCAGTTACACATTCCTGCACCCTTGCTTGCATCAAATTTAACAGTTGCATGACTTCAGGAAAACTAACCTACATACACACACACACAGAAACACTCCTTGTTCTCCACCTGAAAGGGAGAAGTAAACATTGGGACATGCTACTATTTCACAGAGATCTACGCTGGCCCACATTCCTCTTACCAAGATTAATATCCCGGCCAGTGTCCTGATATTTACCTCATCCTCTTCAAGTCATTTAAACCGTTACAACCACTGTATTTATAGCTCACTRCCTTCCATCATTCCCTGCCATGCGTCTGTCCTTCCAAGTGCCTCTACCAGCTTCCTCTCTTGCAGCTCTTCTCAGCCAGCCTTTGCTCTTTCTGCAAGGCTGACTCTTACCTTGACTCTGCCAGTGGTGGCAACCTTGATCCTTATCTTACTCTCCACCTCAGCACCTTAAGTTTCATCCATCCCACAARTTTCATCTTTTAAGTTGTAAGTTCTTGAGGACGGAGACTAACACATTTACATTTGTGACATGGTATGCTGGACTCCCATCCAGCCTACTTTTTTAGGTTCTACACAAAGTAAGAGTAGAAGTCATGCCTGGAGAGCTACAAACTTTCATTAACAGAGTCAGGTGTCATAATATCGTCTAATGATCTCAAGATCAAATCTGTTCAGTTTTTCAACTCATTTCTTACTGTTACCCTGTTCACCACAGTCTGCAATTTAAAACCAATTTTTTTTWAAAAAAAACAGAGTTAAATGTAGATGCCATATAGTTCCAGAAGTGCCTCACATAAAAAAGCAAAAATGGTGGAAATATAAAGTCAACAGTGGATTGTTGAGTGCTATTACTGAAAACCCAAAGCATTACAAAGTTTTCTAACAAATAAACCTAAAATACAAAAAGTTCCATAAAGAAAGAGATATCTGCTCAGTCCTAACCAGTATTATTTTAGGCTCATCTATCTGTAAACAAGTTGGAGATGGGACAGAAGTTAGGGCATATTCCTGCCTCTGTATTGACAGAAGTTTTACCGGCGTTCAGCCTGTGCTGAAGAATGCCCTCGGTCAAGCCAACGGCAAATAGTCCTTGGTTACTTAGGCTGGGAAGCCAAAGGTGCCCAGATGAGAAGGGAGGCCCTTGTGTACCAGTTGGTGGTTTGTCTTGCCCACATTAGCTTGATTGTCAATACGGTGCCACAAAATTACAGAAACCCCAATACTTATCAATAGCTTAAACAGGGTTTTCTTTCTAAAAAAAAAAATATATATATCACATGGCTCACCCTAATATCTTTTTCTTGGTCTAGTGTATAATAGGTTCTCATTTATTTAATGAGCTGCCTGCTTCATTGCCAYTAAGAACTTGCCAAGCTTTGGGTGTCTTAAGAGTTCTGTATGAAAAGAAGCATCAATTCCCAAAACACTTCAGGCTCTGGCTCTCCAGTGTTAAAAAAGATATACTGCAGACTCAACTGTCCAGCAAGAGCTATAAACAATAAAGTAAACTGGCTTGGCCTAAGTATGGGAGAGGAATCCCACTATTCCCTGTGAAAGGAGGATATCATTCATTAGGAACTTAATAAATTTAGCAGATTTAACTGGTTTCTTGCATGTGCTTTGGTATTATTTCCCATGATTTCCAAAAGCAGAAAAAATGTCGATATCCTCAGTCATTCCACAAAACCTCTTCTATTGAAAGGGAAACCTCTCACCAAACAGTTAACATATTTATCAGCCCTTCATTCTCTAGCAAAAAGCATTTTTATATATTTAATGTCCTAAATAACAATTCAATTTGATATTTATATAGCTTTACAATACATATGTAAACAATACAACRAACAAGTACTATTCATCTTTTAGTACTGATTAAAAAGTTCTGAATTTGCTTAAGTCACACTACATTGTATATTTTAGCCAAATTATTAATATTAGTATAAACCATCTCTTTCAAAAACCCCTTCTCCCAGAAGATAAAAAAAGATAACACCTCCCTGCATTAACTCACAAATCTCTGGCACAGGACACACACATACATATACACACACACAAGCAATCTGAATCGCAAACATCCAAACATACAGCAAGATTACCAGAAAAATAAGCTTTTCAAGCAAGCAGCATYTGTCCCTTAAGACACAGTTCATGATTTAACCAGGTCAGAAAAATTCTTGCCAACAGTCTATTATGTTGCTGCTCTTGGGGTAATGCTACACCTGAAGCAAAATCTTCACAAATCCAAACACTTATGATGATTCAAGATCATTCGGATAAGACACTAGCAGGAAGTCAAGCAACACCTCTGAAATGCCTTTGATGAGTCGGGCTAATTTGCTTTTGTCTTCCCACTGCCCTCAAGTATGTCACAAATTCCTACTGAGCAGTTCTCAACTAAATCGGAACCATCTCTAAACTTAGTGACCTTTAGATATAGGGCTATTTTCTACTCTTGATCTGTGAGGCAGGGCTTTAAGYACTTAGAAATACTACAGTCAAGTTCTGCTTTAACCTGTAAGTGTAACTTACCATYGGATAGTTGATAACATGCAAGAACTACATGGGGGGGTGGGGGAGGAGGCAAACAGGTCACAGGGTGGGCCATAGGACAGCTCTTCAGCCAGGTCGTTACGGACTGTTTAAGGATGAGTCATAAAAAACACTAGCAAGTTTTTAGGACAAAACAGCAACAATAAAGCATCCCCGGCTCCAGAAAGCTTTACTCTCCTGCCTGCCTTTCAGTTTGATCACTCCACTTTCCTTTTGATTGAAGGATGCCACATCTGATCAAAGAAGAACTTGAAATAAAATTGTAGAGCTTTTTTCCTGGTTTAGATCAGGGGAGACAAAAAAAACAAAAACCACCACACAACTTTTCAGCAGAGTCAACAGACTGGACGCTATTCAGCCTGGTTGGGAGCCCCACAGCTCCACAAGCAGAGCACACAAACACGCACCGGGTCACAACACAGTGCTAGAAGCTCTCGCTAGCACCATCCAAAACCTCAGGTCATAAACCCTCCCCACCACCAGCAACCAACATGGAGGCAACTTATTAAAGATCCTTTCATAAAAAATGAGCATATGCAAGGTTATTATTATAATTTTTTTTTAAAAATCAACAGCGCCTCCTGCTAACAGGCCACTGAACATACGAAAAAACCGAGGCAGTATCTGCTGACGAACCCTCCCAGGAGCCCTGGGCTGCGGCAGGGCTCGGGGAGGCCTGCAGAAGCCTCCTGCACACCTCCTGCTACTCCACCTGCCGCCCCGCGCAGCGGGAGCAACACGGGCCCGCGCACGCCGCGGGGGAGGGAAGGCGGCAGCATTTTACAGGCAAAAATAAAGGGCAATAACATGTTTAAGATTGCACTCAAAGACTAAAAAAAGCAGTTTCAGTCAGTACTGGTAACTTCCTACGTCCTGCACTGGTACCTTAATGTACAAGGCAGCTACACCCAAGAGCAGAAATTTAAGACTTCCAGAAAAGACACGCATGACTATTAGCTGCAACTATGGATTTGAAATCTGGAGAAGCTGATTTCCAGAAGTATTTTAACACTCACTACAAATAAGTAGTCTCTCTTAATGACAGAGGAGCACTCTTATTTCAGATTTTCTCACCAAGGTACAAATAAAACACAACTGATTTTTGGTCAAATATGTCATAATTAATTCACTCCCACGCTACAAGACAAAAATCTGTTCTGCCTTCAGTAGCTCACATACTACTTGAGAAAGCGATCTTGTGTATTTTTAAGCATAGCAGTAAGTCACTCAAGACTGTTAAAATGGCATCTGTTACAGTAAAACTTTTTTTTTTTTTTAAAGAATTATTATCCCTACATTACTTCAAAGATTAGGATACATGTCAGTGTTCAGATACATTTCTGTTGGGTACTTCAAGCTATTTTTAAATGGGCCTGTGCCTTAAGTGTTCTACCGATACAAAAGAGCCTCAGTGTGAAGCAAACTCTTAAAAACCACTAGTCTGAAATCCAAAGGCAGCAGTTATTTGCCTGGTATCTAGTAAACTGTAATTTACTATATTAGTAGTAGCAGCTAAAACCTCCAGCTTCTGAATTTCTCCAACGTATATTGCTCATTATACTCTTCATGATTTTGCATTTGAAATACGCAAGTTACCATGAAGAACCTGGACGATTTAGTATAAAAGTTTTGCTTTAAAACTGTACTTGTTTTTCTCCCTCTCAACTCTCCCAAAGTGTACACAACATTTCTTACGCAGTCTAACACAGGAGTAGATTAAAAAGGTGAGGATCATTTAAATTATAATCCTGCACTTTGGAGAGCCTTTGAAACAATATCTTAACAACCTATTAGAATATCAGGTAGAGATAAGATTAAAGAGTGGGTGTTAAATAGGTGGGTTGATATTAAGCCGAACATTACATTTACTCTGAACAGTCTGTCTTGTTTTTGGAGGCCACGGTATCTTTGTAGGTTTAATATTTCTAATTAAGTCTGAAGAAACATACTAGTATTATACAGGACCCATTATGCAGTTTATTACCGCCCCGCTCTCATCATCCTCCTCAGTTTCTGCAAGGTCCACTAATAAGGTATACATTAGCTAAGCCCTGTTTGAAGTAGCTTTAGTGTTCTGTACTCCTAGCACAGAATTTCATGACTCAGATTCATGTAATCAAAACTGCAAACCGCTTGCTTCAATATTGTGTAACAATTTCATGATGAAACTGTTTTGCTAATGACCTCCTTAAACTTCAAGCATTAAAAATCAAAACCTTATACTCGTTTTATCATCACCGTTTTCCATATAAAACCTCAGCTCAATTTTACCTAAATCTAGAACAAAACTCTAAGAACAAGGCAGACCTATTTGCCACTTGGAGTGAGCACCCTCCCCCTCCTGCAACCATTTCATGAATGGAGAAGGGAAAAAAAAGTTTGATTCACACCAGTGAACCTGAACCAGAAGCAGTCTGGGACTCGCAATGAGGGGGCAATGATGCATTGGAAATCACTCTCTCATCGTATCACTCAGCAGTTAAGAGAATGCAGCTGAGTCACAGAACACAATATCCCATTTAAACAAACAAAAACAAAACAAAAAGGCAAATAATCAGAAGTTGGGAAATGTTTTCCTTCCATGTAAAACTGTACTTTAGGGAGAAGAGATTAAAGTTCCCTACCAGAGAGAATTTAATGAGTCAGGCATAGCTCCATTTTTGGAAGTCAATGTATCTGCTAAATCTTTTCCTTAAAAATGGATTTAACCATATAGAAATATTTTTTAGGCAAAGAGACTATGGAGTGGGATGTAAAGGGGAAGAAAACACAGTACTTAGTTCTGCTAAAAGTCTTCGAAAGTATTAAAAATATCAATTACACATAGGTACACTACACTATACCTCTTCAGGAGATAAGAGGTTTAAGAGTGAAGATTTATCTTCATGATTCAAAATAGAATTTAGAAGTTTCTTCTGGTTCATGTTCTTTTTAAATATTAAAATAAAAAGCTTCACTGTAGCAGAACCTGATCAGCTGTTTAAAGAACACAGACTTCTAAAACTCTGCTTGCTATAAGCTCAGATATACTATTTGGTATGTGAATGAAAACTAGCATCTTTATTACAAACTTTATAATAAAAAATTTTAAGCTATCACTAAGAAACAGAGGTACAGATGTACACCAATTTACCATAGTACTAGCGCACCAAAATACGCTGTATTTAAATTAGGTAAACTACTGCTAGCCTAGACTGTTCTTAAGTCTGTTCACCCCTCAGAGACACCTACAAGTAAACACCATGCACACCCCACCGGCCCTCCTATCACATACCACAAATATTTTATGCCATCTTTGTAGAAAACTGTTAGGCCTTGTTTTGAAGCAGRATTTTGGTGGGGTTTTTTTGTTTTTTTTCCTTTTTTAGACTAGAGAAAAAACAACTTAAGCTCTTACTACTCTCATGCTTAATTTCCCGCCAGTTTCCATGTTTTTATGCAGTTTCTTTCCCTTCGTTTTAATATATTTTTTCATTTCTAGAAGACTTAAATTCACAGCAAAAACACTAGCAGCAAGGCTCTTTCCTCCCTGTAACTTACAATAGACACGAAGAAAAAAAACAGCACAGGACCCCGGATGTTAACTGTAGTGGTAATGAGCAAAACGTTTAACACAAGTACAATTTCTAAACAGAGTATCTCTTGAGAAACATCTTTAAATGTAAAATTTATAGTACAGCTGAAACGAAGTCATCTTTGTTCTTTTTTCTCCATTTTGTAAGAAGTTATGCTTTACAGCACAGATTTGAGAGATATATGACAGGAATAAGACTGAGTAGGAATTCTGCTGTGTTTCTTTTTTTTTTTTTTTTTTTTTTAAGCCAAACTGACTATGGCAACCAGAGTGCCTTTGACTTCGCAGGCAAATCTTTGAAGTGCTGAAAGACTAACTTTGGAAGAAAGCACTTCTTGGACCGGCAACTTTCAACATCTTCTAAATTTGATTCCAACCAGGAAAACAAAGCAGGGAAGAAAACCACGGAGGCAAACCACACATTTCTGAGCAGCCCCAAGCAGTGCTGCCAGACTTCGAATGGCATGCCAGCAGAGGCAGRCTTACACCTTCCACTATTAAAGGCTACACAATTTCAAACTCCTACAATACCTCCTGCCTTTAAGGGGAAAATGGAAAAAGCCTACTATTTTAGTGTTTAAGACGACAGTGAAAAATATAAAAGCCAGTATTGGTCTGCCCCTTTACTGCTTTCTCTATTGACAGAGAAGTGGACAAATATCAATGTCCAACAGTGATTAAATATTTCCTCTTACTAGTCATCAATTATTGACTACACATATCTTCGCAAAGAGAGGAAAACATCGTTTCCAACACAGTTTTCTGTCTGGGTATGTGAATTACTGTGAAAAAGCTGAGTGGGTCGCTAATAGCAAAATATGGATTATGCTTGCAAAGAAACTGTTACAGCGCAGGACAGCACTTGCATAAAACACTGCTGTTTAGTCAGTGGATGCGGATCATACCACCAACAGCTAATTACTATTTTTTGCATCACCATGAGAGCAAAGAGCTTATCGTATGAACAGTAGTGTCCCTTCTCTTTCCCATAGCCTTCCTCCCCACTCCCAACAGCCTTATTTTTTATGCATACCTCAAACTTTGTTGCCTTAAGTTTGGTCAGACTTCAGTGATCACTGGAAAACTAGCAGTCTACGCTCCCAAGTTTCTGGCCTAGCAAACACCCCTCAAAGCCCACTCTTCTTCCTGCTACAGGCAGCCCTCGCTGGCTGCTGCAAAGGTGGACAGCCGCCTACAGCAGGAGAAGGACTAGGGACCAGCCTGGCCCACACGTGCCACCAGAAGGCCGCGAGCTTGGAGGGCTTCGGCTGCAGGAGCTCCTCATCGTCCCACCCAGCCACCCAGAGGTGGCTTCTCAGCAGGGTACGAGGATACTCTGGAGACCAGAGATCAAAAGGAGCATTCCAGACCTTAGGGGGGAAAAAATTAAGAGTTCTGTTTATCTAAGATTCAATCAAATAAATGTAGGCAGATTTTCACATAAAAAAAAAAAAAAAGCAAAGCATCCCACCTACATTTATTGAGATAAACAGATCTGAAAAATCCCCAAAATCATAGATTTGACTTTTAAACCCAGTTTAGCAATTCTCAGCTTACCCTATCCGTGAAACAAATTACAAAAAGCTCAAGTTCAAGAAAAAAAAAAAATAAGTGAAGACTCATCTAATTACAAGGAGAGAAGAGAAAAACAAAGGGAAAAGAGTTAACGTAACCTCAGGAGAAGATTCCAGGATATAAAATATGATTAATGTTCATACTAGCAAAATTATTTTATAAAAATCTAGGCAGAAGACAGCTTGATAACACGTGTAACTGCCTAGCAGAAGAGTTACATAAATCTATACCCCTTAGGCCAAGGACCATGTCCTGTATTTGTTCAATGGTTTGCATACTGTGCTACTACTAGACAAGCCGTACTAGAATAATACAGAAGATTGTAGAAACATTTACCCCATTTTGAAGACATTTTGATATTAAGTAGAGGAGCTAATTCCTACAGTTAAATAAGCACGAAAGGAAACCATTTCTAAAGTTACAAACCTTTTCTCGCAGCGTTACACTTCAGACTGTCGGACCTGGTGAAATCTATGCTTACGTAAGCTCCACTGTCCAAACTTGAAGTACCATTTTGGAGATGGCAAGTTGGTGTAGCAGTACTTGCCTCACAGCTTATAGGATCATCACGTAAATTCAGGGCTATGTAGTTTAAGCCATTCTGAAATCCAGTTGAGGTATCCCTGGACATTTTGCTTTCCTGACCATCAGAAATGTTTTCATCCGGTTTTAACCAAACGTTGTCAAATGAGGCAGAGCTGTGTCTTTTGCTACTGTCAGTAAAGAAAGAGGAAGAAGTAGTCACAGTCCCAGCAGAAGAAAACGTTTCAGAACTGTGTCTCCTCCTGCCTTGAGGATCAGCTCGAATCACTTTCGGTCCCATAGGAGGATCGGAGCCAGGAACAGAGAAGCTACTGCTACCAGCGTATCGATCAACGATGCACAGTCTATTAACTATGGAAGAAGGACTGTCAATCTTTACACCRTTGTCGGATTCAGAGGCAAACGGCCGAGGTGGTGTTGTTGCCATGTTGAACGTCATCTCCGTGTAATCATCAGTCCTGTTACTTGCAGCGCTAACACAAGCGGTACCAAAGGAAAGTCTAGCGTAGTCAGGATTCGGTTGGTTTCTAGGAATACTGGAACTTGCATAAATTGTAATATCTGTTAAAGAGTTGGACAGTTCCTTTGCTGCTTTTGGTGACTGTACATCCAAATCAACACTCATATAATCAGAAAGTGGGGACTGTCTGTGGTCACTACTTGAGCCTAGAGATGATGGTGATCCTTCTGCAGATAAGGAATACGGTGTATTACTTGCCTTTTCATTAAAATCAATATTTATATATTCACCAGGGCTAGCTGGCTCAGGTGGAACCGTACGATCATACATTCTTGGGATAGTATTACTTCCTCTCGTACCTAGGGGGAGTCTTGTAGGCCTAGTAGCCCTGTTCTGAGCAAGTCCTTCATCCGGACCTTTCACAACTGGTGATTTAGAGATGCCATTAGCCAGAGCTTCATTGTTGACACCTTTTATGTTTTCTGGTCCACCGTATAAGAGTTTTCCAGGTGAAGACATTGGAACATATTCACTATGGTCACCATTCTGTCCTGATAATGCCTTAAAGCTTCGGGGCAAAGAAAAATATGAACTGAAACCTTTGGAAACAGAAGTGGTATGAATATAATTTGAATCACCGGGGTGCTTTGGAGCCGAATTACCAGGTGACATATCCATATACTCATTGTTTATAATCTTCTCATTACTTCCTTTAGATATAAATCCAGTTAAAGGACTTCGGACAGGTGAAGAGCTAGCCTTGGGAAACATCATCATATATCCTCTGGAGTCAACCTGAGATGGTGACCACGAATTGTTAATCTGTTTTGGAACAGACACACTTTTAGCAGTCATTGGCAAATAATCAGTGTTGCTTGATAGAGAAGAAGCAACTCCGGGCATCATTGGCATATACCCATCATCCCTGGCTCTACTCCTGCTTTGGTTACATACAGAATCAAGGTTAGYGTCCCTGTAGTCGGATTCATGGTTATCTTTCAATTTTGGTGATTCAGAGTAAAGTAATCGTCCATGATTTCCTGCAGAATCCTCATCTAATGAAGCGGTAGTCTGTGTTGTTTTCTGCTGCGGTGCTACAGAAGTTTGTTTAGTTAGAGAGTAAGTTCTTTTCCTGAAACACTTTTCAGCCTCCATATAATCATCTCTTGAACTATCATCTGCTTGCTGCTTACTCATGGACATGTACTCACTCAAACAGTTCTCTTCTCTGATAGGTGGTGTGTTTCCCAGGGAATCCGGTGTATTACTCCTGACCCGAAAGTACCTGAAATCTCCAGGGCTAGAGCCATATTCATCTGAAGAGATAAATCCCCCGTCACTTGGGGAGCCACAAACAGATGAGCTAGAAGGCCTGGTCAACATGTCCGAAGCAGAGCCATGGCCACTACTGGAAGAAACACTGATGGGACTTGTAGTAGAGGGAAAATGTGACACTGGCAGCGAAGCAGACCTGGTGTGATAAGAAGAGCTGAAAGCTGCTCTAACATACCTTCCGCTCCCTTCTTGCCGGCCCAGATTCATCCTTGCGGTATTCAGATGGATCAGACTCCCAGTCACTGACCTAAAAGGTCTAGTCATGGTTCCTTCTCCTTCGCTGGATGTTCTGAAGCGATAGGAGCTGCTGCTTTTGGTGGTAGGCGGAGTCCCTCCAGTAACGCTCTCGGTTCTAGATCTCCTCTGCAAGCCCGTCTGGCTGGGGGGCAGGTTGCCCAAGTGCCTCCTAGTGGTGATGAAAGAAATAGGATTGGTACCACTACCACCACCAGAAGACTGGCTCTTGCTTCGGGGCCTGAACTCTGCAAAGGCTTTTAGCGCTTTCATGGTCTCCAGAAAAGTCTCATGCATATTCTGGGCGACCACCGAGTCATCCACTTGCATCCAGAGCTCTCCAGGTCCAATGGATGCAGATCTGCCCACTTCGATGAAAAAGAAGTTCTCCGAGTGCCCACAGCGGCGGATATTCATCAGCTGCAAGTGGACAGAGGGCACCTCCGAGTTCAGCTTGACAAGGTGGATGGCCTTGCTGGAGAGGCACAGCCTGTACACCCCGGTAAGGTTCTTTGTCTGCCCCAGTCCTTTGGGCTTCACGTTGACCTGCCACACCTCCTTGAAGACGGTGCCTGGCCTCAGCGCGGCGCCATAGTGCTCGTCGTCCTCATCCGCCTGCTGATCCGCGTGGTCCTCCTGCTCCAGGAAGCCCCTCTTGCTCTGGCTCATGAGCTCGCTGATGGCTTGGTACCAGGCCTCCTGCTCGGCCTCGTTCTCGGCCAGCATGGCGAAATACTCGTCCTTGGTGTACAGGGCGATGATGTGCTTGTGCTTGGCGTCGGCGCGCCGGCTGACGGTGAAGCACTGGTAGAGGGGGATGACCCGCTTGGGCGGGGGGCAGCAGAGCGAGGCGGCGCCGCCGGCGCCCGCGGCCCGCAGGCTGCTCTTGAACTTCTTCTCGCTGTCGTAGTACTCGAGGCGGGCGGGGGCCAGGTGGCTCTCGGCGCGCAGCACGAAGTAGCGCTTGTGGCCGTGCTTCTGCTTCCGCAGGTAGCCGCT